>NW_010363908.1:0-70606 GCF_000414095.1 Morus notabilis | reverse complement strand
CAAAAAAGAAGGCGTGTTAAACCACCATGAATCAGCTTCCAACAAAGTAGCATAGAATGTAAGCCTGTTTGTGACGCAATTTCCACTTCGAAAATTATGAGAAGCTCAGTAAATGACTTTATATATTTAAATATTAATCGCACGATCCCATCTTGAAATAAACCTCCAAGGAATCTACCTTTTTTAGAGTTGAGCAAATCCACAACATAAGTAGAGTCGCACTCGAACCAGAGATAATCTCAATTATAATTACTGGCATGTTCAATTGCTGTTATAATTCCGTTGACTTAGCTTCAAAGGTATAAAGAAGATCCCTATATTCGTTTAGTAAAACAAACTTTGCAAAAACCTCTGTAGGTACGGAAAATATCATCACGGAGAGAATTAATTTGATTGTTGTATGCTTTGACTATATGCTATATATTAATTTGATTTTTTTTTCTCTCTAGGCTTAACACGTAATTGTTGCTTGGTGTAATATTTTTATTATTCACCTAGTCTAATATCACATATTGCTTTAGAATATGATATTTTGCTCTACGTACGCAGCTAACATATATATTAAAAATAATTCATATCATAAGGATGAAAATATGATGATCAATTTTATTACTCTCTTCATTATTCAACAACAAAGATGAAAGCTACAACTCAAGTTACTTTTTATTTCCATCTTTAGTGACAGAATGATAAATACATACATTTATCACACACGAGTCCAACGACATGATCAGTAGACTTCAACGCGCCATTGGTTGTTTGCCTTCAATCCCGTGTCTTTGGTACCATGAAGTCAGCTGTGAAGGATGGCCGCTCCTCATCCACCTCCACTGATGCCATGGGGACACCAGCGTGTCGACCGCCGTAGCCAGTGATGACACCACCGACCAAGGAGTCAGAGCCACTAGAAGTGGAAGGATCTCCCTCTTTTAGCTCCTCTTCGACCAGGCAGTCGACCCAGTCCTCATCATCCTGAGGATCAGGAACATAGCCCTCGACCTCCCTCAGAATTGGGTCGCTGGTGGTAGAAATGGAGGAAGACTCAACAGCTGAAGAAGGATCTGGCCTCACAAGAGGCACGGACGATGATCCCCCTCAACATTTTATCCTTTGGGGTGCCATTACTGTGAAGGAAAAATCTAAGGTCAATATCCTATGAGTCGAGATGGGAGAAGAAATTAGTTCGGCACCTAAAGTTTTCAAAAGAAGATAAAGTATAAATAGTCAAGTAAAAGTCAAGACTAAACCGACGATGGTTCAAATAAGCAATAATGATCCAAACCTAGATATGAACTAGACGATGATGATTCAAATACAGCGTTGACCATTCAGACAAACCCAGAAAGTCAAACAAGAATCCAGGCCCACTCAAAACTCTCATGACAATTTCAGAATATAGCGAAAACCACCAAAACCAGGTTCCAGCGCCCCTATTACGCCATTTTATCGACCATCCCCTCCTCCTCTCAAGAAATCCATTGCAAGTTCAGATAAGGAATAAATGCGCAGACATTAAAACAGGAAGGAAAGGAGAGGAATGCTTACCAAAAAATTGAAAGCGAGAAAGGCGCAAGAACTGAGGTGGACTTCGCCGAAGATTCATGAATTTGCAAGATGAGGGTTTGAAGAATGGTTCTAGGCAAGTTTTGGCAGAGTTTCGGCTTAGTCTCAAAATAATTTTGAAACAAACATGAGGAGATTACTTATAGCAATGAGGTGCCCTCGACCCCCAGCCGTTCGATACGGTAAATATGCAGCCAATGGCTGAAACAGAGGGGCTCGATCCGACGGTTAGGGAGATGGCGAGAAGCTGAAGAAACACGATCCAACGGCTCAGATTCGCCCGTTTAAATTGCAGACCACATTAGCATGGCGATTGAAGCGACACAGTGTTTGCACTTCTCATGGGATTTTGAAGCGCCAGAGCCATCATTGCGAGGGAAGCTTGGAGTTAGGCTCCCACACCTGAAGCAGACAAAAAGCGCCAGAGCGAATCCCAACCTAGCTTGAGGCAGTCCAAAGAAAAGCCTTGACCTGGGGGGCATCTGTTGTGTGGGAAAATATGCGTTGACACATCGGACAATGACTATACCCCACGTGACCCTATGCTTGCCACGTCAGATAATTATTGATGCCTAAAAACTACTTCCCCCTCCGTCTGGTGAAAAGGTCGACCGTAGGGAGCGATTCGTGAAACCGGCAACCCTATGTACAGTTGACCGAGATAGAGGTCGCTCCTGAGAAGCATAGTCACAGAGGGTAGAACGCATGCAATTGGGCCCACATACCAAGAAACACCTCTAAGGTGGCAAGCTGGAGATCCCTAGGTTGCGTCTGGGTTTGGAGAAGGTTAGTTGCACAGGAAATAATTACAAGCCCATAAACCGCCTGGAATGGACCAATGAAATCACAAAGGATCTACATAGCCGCAATAGTGGATGAGTGAACAGTCTAAAAGGTGGTATGAAGCTACGGTCTAGACGGGAAGAATAATAGGCTACCTAAGAGAAACCATCATTAAACCCCCTGTGACAGTCCGTCCAGAGGGGGGATTATATGTAATCCATGGGCTATAAAAAGGGGGGAACCCAAGAGAGAAAGAGAAGGATTTGTTTCTTATGTAACCTGAGAAGAACAAAAGCGAAATACAATATGCAGTGGACGTAACTCTTTTTTTTACAGAGTGAACCACTATGAACTTGTGTGGCTCTTTACTTCCCATTCAAGCACCATATAAATATTTCTCACAATATACCTCTAAAACAAACATTTAACTGCACAAATCCATATATATAACACCGAATGGTAACCCGGCGTCATCTTGTTGACGAAATTCCACCGTCAATATTACGTAAGGGCAAAAATGTCATTTCAAACTTTATAATTAATTAAATACGTTTTTGGCCAGATACAAGGGCGTTTTGGGCAATTTATGCAAAACTAATGGTTGAATCACGATCAACGATAACAGTCAACTAACAAAGGGGGACTCTTTGTAAATGTTTTGAATAGTGAGGGGATGTCAGTGTAATTAATTTTGGTCCTGAGGTGTCTCTGTAATTTAGGTAAAACAAAAGGAGTGTCAATGTAATATACCTCAATTAACAATAATATATATTAAATCAAAGCAACATAAATTAAGATATATTGAAATCTTTAGAACAAAAATTAATTCATTAATGAAAAGTAAAATATAAAAAACCTCATGTTCAAACATTCTTGATGTACAAAAATTAAAAGAGATAGGAAAATAAGAAAGAAAAACCCATTTGGAGGTGTCAAATATCCAAGTTCCACTTCTCCTTTTCCTCTCCTTCTCCTCATTGCTTTAAGATGAATCTCCTTTGATTTTGTCAAAAATAAAAATCAGAATCTTAAAAATAAAATCCTAAACTAACAAGTTATGTTATTTTTTTCCTCATTTTTTTCTTTGTTTCTTCCCTTCAATTGGTTCAGCTCTCTCGTTTATGCACGCCAGAAATGAAAATAGAGGAAGAGCAATTAGGGCTCTAACGCAAGTTGTCTTTTTAGCCAATCTAATAGCTGTGCTCGCGTCTGAGGTGCATTTTGGCCGTTGCAAGTGGGGGAAGTCTTTAGATGTCCGCATTTGTCACTTTTGACCCAATTTTCGCTCCAAATTGCAACATGTGCCCTTTTCACCTAATTAACCTTCATAAATGAGGGAAAATAAATAATTTGAGGGGAAATCAAAATGAAATAAAATTCAATAGAATTAAACTAAAGTAAAATAAAATTAACTAAATTATTAAATTTAAATATAATATAAATAAGCAGAATTAAATAAAATTCAATATTATTAAGAACATAGCAGAAGTATGCGTATCAAAGTACAAGAATAACTTAATTTTTATAGAGTTATAAAATTCTAGTTGGAGTTGCCTAACTACTCAAACATGACGTGAAATCTTGTTTAGTTTTGTGTCACTCTAATGAAAGCTTTAAAAAAAAGGTAAGATTTGTGTTATGAATTTGTGATCTTATGATAGTTGTTCTCCTAACCTCACGATCTTAGTTGGTTAATTTTAATAGATATTATCGTATTTAAGTAGCCTATGAAATTTTAGTATTTTATAAGGTGTAAAAAGCTTAAGAAAAACACTTTCTTTTCGTGTCAATCTCTAGTTCACAAGTTAGAATCAAGTCATGTATCGAAATTTATGGGTCAATTTCTAGTCGCGTCATGTCAATCCGTCAGATGACTAAAGTCGTGTTTGTGTTGTGGTTTCTAACTATTTTTGTGTCATGGTTGCGTTTGGGTGGGGTCAAAATCACGTACACACTGCAACATTTGTTAATAAATCCCTAAACCTTATTTTTAGACAACCATAACTCACTATTTCTTACTAGAAACATTAGTCCATTAAAATGTTAATTAAATCGATTTCAACATTATAAAATCTATATTTACTTTACTTGAATGTCAACATTTTATAAAATCTATAATAGGGTAAACCCTCCATGTCTCTGACGACTATCCTTGAGCAAAAAAGAAGGCGTGTTAAACCACCAATGAATCAGCTTCCAACAAAGTAGCATAGAATGTAAGCCTGTTTGTGACGCGATTTCTCCTTTTTTTTTTTTTTGCTCCTTAAAAGGATTACATTTCATATCCTCAATTAAGAGTTTGATCTATAATTTCGTGACTTCAGTCCTCAAAGTTTCAATTATAAGTCCTAATAAATATGCTTTAGATTGGCATGACAACCAAGTTCTTCTTAATAGATAAACACTACTCTTAATTGGTTTTCTCCATTCTCGTTGTAATTTTCTTCTTACAACGCATCTTGACTGTCACAGAAATCATACTATTTCTATTTCCTTACTTCATAATATCTAATAATGATTCACACTTCGATTCTGAGGTTTCTTATCTTTCTTACGCTATAGTCCCGTTTATCAAAAGATTTCACCTACCCAAGTTAATCTCCTTGAGTAGGTACGTAGATGAGCACCTTTATTATTTTATTTGAGAATTACTATTCACAAGAATACTAAATCATGACAAGTTGGGTTCTATCCATATTGATGACTATGTAAAAACTATGTCACAACGAAAGTTTAGCCATTCTATTCGAGAATTTCATACTATTCTATTCTTCTTCTAATCACTTAATTTAGATCACATATCTCTATTCGTGGTCACCCTAGTATCGTTCAACCTAGCACATCTAATCCATGATTTTCTAATGGATAAGTTTATGATAGTGTATTGTCATACCTTAGTTGCCTACTATATTGTGGGATGACTTATTTTCTGTCAATTGATACTTTCACCGTAAAGGCAACTTTTACATTTATCATCTTTACCTAATGCAATCTTAATTCTTTTAGCATATTTTAAACAAATCCATAACTGTATTCTTCAATCATAAATAGGGTGAGAATATCTCCTCTTTAGGTTGTTGTAAATGGATTGGTTTGGTTAGAAACTAACCTAGAACAACCTCCCTCAATATGTCCATGACCTTCGGTGTTCTTTTCTTATCACTTAAACTGCTACTTACATCTAAACTCATTGCATTAGTTATTATACCTATATCCAAATGAGATTCTTAACATCTCGAATCTCTTTTGGATTTGTCTTAATTTATAGTATTTGTGAGTTACTTATCAACACATTCGTAGACTTGAGCAAATCCACAACATAAGTACAGTCGCAATCGAACCAGAGATAATCTCAATTATAATTATTGGCATATTTAATAGCTGTTATAATTCCGTTGACTTAGCTTCAAAGGTAAAAAGAATCCCTATATTCGTTTAGCAAAACAAACTTTGCAAAAACCTCTGTAGGTACGGAAAATACCACCACGGAGAGAATTAATTTGATTGTTGTTTGCTTTGACTTTATGCTATATATATTGCATGAGACGATCTTGGTTGTAGGATTTTTTTTTTCTCTAGGCTTAATACGTAATTGTTGTTTAGTGTAATATTTTTATTATTCACCTAGTCTAATACTGTGACGCCCCTCCTAGGAGGCCGCCACTGTAGTTGAATTTAACTTGTGCTTACTGGGATTTCTTAAAATTTGTGAAACATTTTTTTTTTTTTTTGATAAATGCTACTTAGAATGTTGCAGCATGTTAAAATGTTGTCGGAATGCCGTAGCATTTTTTTTAAATGTTGTAGCAATGTCGTAGCATTCTTTTTAAAATGCTGAAGGAATGTTGTAGCATTCTTTTTAGAAAAAACTTACTAATACGACATATGTTACTAATTGCTTTCTTGATCAAATATTCAAATCTTAACATATCTGTTTATCAAAGCATATGGATATATATACTTACTCTGTAAGTTTAATCACTAACAACCATAATCCACAAAACCATTTAACATATAGTTTTCGAATCATAATTAGAAAAACTATGTATAACGTAAAACTGATTGCGGAAATATTTGCGAGCGGTATCCATTCCCATCTCCCCATTCGTTCGCCGCTCGCCATTGCCCTTCAAGAATTGTTGATAGGTTTCTTACCTATAGCATGAACATATCTGATTGAGCTTTCGCTCAGCAAGTAGGAACTATCTCTCGCAAAATAACTATAACTACACATGAATAAATATGCATTAGCTAATTATGCTTAATTATGATGTCTTATCATAGTCTTATTATCTTATCTTTCTTACTGATGGGCCCGAGTGCTCGTACCACTTGCGTTCAATCATCGGGACGTGAGGGTTTGTAAGGTCCCCCATGACACCGTGATTATAACTGAACTGAATGCCTCTCTCTCAGAGGACATTACTATATTTTTTTTCTTCTCCCTTGCGGAGCCTGAGTTACCTCCCTCTCAGAGGCTGGTACAACACTCAACTAAGATTATTCTTATAAGTTCTTCTTGACTTATTAAGGTGTATGCAATATGACATAGCATAGCATACTATAACATGGAATGTACTCAAACACATATAATTCGTGTGCACTACTTAAGTGTATGCAGTATGACCTAGTATAGCATACATAACATTAAATGTACTCAAACACATATAATTCGTGTGCACTGCTTAAGTGTATGCAACATGACATAGCATCGCATAAAATACTTAAAGCATAAATATGCATATATAACATGTGTAACTTTTTTTTTTTTAAATCTATTCATATTGTAGGCGAGATTCCTACTTACTTGATTTACAGAGCTGGAATCCACTTTTCGCCAAACAGCCTATTCTCTTACTTGCTTACTTCTGAAAATGAACACCCATTGAGAGTGTGAGATTATCTGTCCTTTGCTACTCTATTTTAGCAGCTTATGAAGGAAATCTAGCCCTTTACTCAAGGCATGTATTCCTTTCCTTTACTGAAGGATAATTTACTATAAGGATAAGTTTATTAAATCCTCAAAATCTTATTTTCCTTAATTGTCCTTAACATACTTATGTCTAGATTGAAATCAATTATCCAATCTAGTGACTTATTCTCCATAATTTACCTTATTGAACTTGTTCTATCACCAAGGCCCAATTTGGCCTAGAGACTTAGTAACGGCATTCTAACTCTTAGACCGTTGATATTTAGACTTAAGCGGGGTCTCTTGAATTAATAATCTTATTTTCCTTAATTGTCCTTAACATACTTATGTCTAGATTGAAATCAATTATCCAATCTAGTGACTTATTCTCCATAATTTACCTTATTGAACTTGTTCTATCACCAAGGCCCAATTTGGCCTAGAGACTTAGTAACGGCATTCTAACTCTTAGACCGTTGATATTTAGACTTAAGCGGGGTCTCTTGAATTAATGCAGGCGTTGGACCCACATTCAATCTTTGAAATTCTAAATACCTAACATATTGGGCTCGTAGGTGTCCGTCGGGATGTTTTGCTCGAAAACCTATTAAGTTTTTTTTAAAACAACCTATTTTTCTTGAGAACTTTCTTTACGAATATTTCCGTTAAAACGAGGCTTAACACTATAGTATTTTACTGAAATCACATCTCGGGTTCTTTGATAACCTTTTGTTAAAAACCAAGCTTTGAAACACTGAAAAATTCCACTCTAGGGTCCTCATTTTTGCATTCAAAATAACCAGAAAATTTTACCTCTAACCCCAAAATAGGCAAACTTAAACCAACAATAAACATACTACATAATGCTAATCAAACTAACCTCAAAACTCCCAAAACTAACTTAAAACTCACACACCCTTATTACAAACTATAGCCTCAAAGGACCACAAATTACATTCATAATTTCAAGCTTAAAGTTGGCTAGAAAAATAATGGAAAAGAGTTCAAGAAATTACCCTTGAAGAACTCTCTCTTGAAAACCTTTGAGATCCTCCTCTGCTCCTCCACTTAAGTTAAGATTTATAGTGAGATATATGGAAACTTTTTAGTGTGTGTGGACTAGAAGAATGGTCGGTTTGGTGAGGGAGGGTGGAGAAAATTTTAGAGGCATGGAATTGTAGTGAATCCGGTTTTGGTGTGGAGAAGGAAGAATAATAGAGTAAAAGTGAGGCTTAGCTTATGGTGGTTCCATTTACATGAAATTTTGGGTGGAGAAAATATGAACAAGGATTCCATGGCAATTTACAAGAAATTCAAGAAAAGATACGCTCGTAGGTGCCCGTCGGGATGTTTTGCTCGAAAAACTATTAAGTTTTTTTTTAAAACAACCTATTTTTCTTAAGAACTTTCTTTACGAATATTTCCGTTAAAACGAGGCTTAACACTATAGTATTTTACTGAAATCACATCTCGGGTTCTTTGATAACCTTTTGTTAAAAACCAAGCTTTGAAACACTGAAAAATTCCCCTCTAGGGTCCTCATTTTTGCATTCAAAATAACCAGAAAATTTTACCTCTAACCCCAAAATAGGCAAACTTAAACCAACAATAAACATACTACATAATGCTAATCAAACTAACCTCAAAACTCCCAAAACTAACTTAAAACTCACACACCCTTATTACAAACCATAAAACTCACACACCCTTATTACAAACCATAGCCTCAAAGGACCACAAATTACATTCATAATTTCAAGCTTAAAGTTGGCTAGAAAAATAATGGAAAAGAGTTCAAGAAATTACCCTTGAAGAACTCTCTCTTGAAAACCTTTGAGATCCTCCTCTGCTCCTCCACTTAAGTTAAGATTTATAGTGAGATATATGGAAACTTTTTAGTGTGTGTGGACTAGAAGAATGGTCGGTTTGGTGAGGGAGGGTGGAGAAAATTTTAGAGGCATTGAATTGTAGTGAATCCGGTTTTGGTGTGGAGAAGGAAGAATAATAGAGTAAAAGTGAGGCTTAGCTTATGTGGTTCCATTTGCATGAAATTTTGGGTGGAGAAAATATGAACAAGGATTCCATGGCAATTTACAAGAAATTCAAGAAAAGATATGGTAAAGAAGTAAACTAATGTGGAGCTCCAAGGTGTCTTCAAGCTCCCTTCTTTGCTCCTTTTCAAGAAACATTAGCCCATTAAAATGTTAATTACATCGATTTCAACATTATAAAATCTATATTTACTTTACTTGAAAGTCAACATTTAATAAAATCTATAATATGGTAAACCCTCCATGTCTCTGACGACTATCCTTAAGCAAAAAAGAAGGCGTGTTAAACCACCATGAATCAGCTTCCAACAAAGTAGCATAGAATGTAAGCCTGTTTGTGACGCAATTTCCACTTCGAAAATTATGAGAAGCTCAGTAAATGACTTTATATATTTAAATATTAATCGCACGATCCCATCTTGAAATAAACCTCCAAGGAATCCACCTTTTTTAGAGTTGAGCAAATCCACAACATAAGTAGAGTTGCACTCGAACCAGAGATAATCTCAATTATAATTACTCGCATATTCAATAGCTGTTATAATTCCGTTGACTTAGCTTGAAAGGTAAAAAGAAGGCCTATATTCGTTTAGCAAAACAAACTTTGCAAAAACCTCTGTAGGTGCGGAAAATACCACCACGGAGAGAATTAATTTGATTTTTGTTCGCTTTGACTTTATGCTATATATTGCATGAGACGATCTTGGTTGTAGGATTTTTCTTTTTTCTCTAGGCTTAATACGTAATTGTTGTTTGGTGTAATATTTTTATTATTCACCTAGTCTAATATCACATATTGCTTTAGAATATGATATTTTGCTCTACGTACGCAGCTAACATATATTAAAAATAATTCATATCATAAGGATGAAAACATGATGATCAATTTTATTACTCTCTTCATTATTCAACAACAAAGATGAAAGCTACAACTCAAGTTACTTTTTATTTCCGTCTTTAGTGACAGAATGGGAAGAAAGAAGAGAGAGCACGCACACATGATCAATGCATACATTTATCACACACGAGTCCAACGACATGATCAGTAGACTTCAACGCGCCATTGGTTGTTCGCCTTCAATGCTGCTAGTACAGCTTCCCAATCCAGTTGCTTCTTCTCGGCAACTATCTTTAAGGCTTCTTCAATTGGACTCACCATGCCCTGGAGACCAGCTAAATAAATGTAAGCTCCGTTAAGCAAGAGATCAAATACTTCATCAGCTTTATCCGCAACAGCGTCCTGGACGTACTTCTTTTGCTGGACTCTGCTGAATGCGACGTCGTAGCGGAAGTTTTCTGGGTTGTCCTTCAGATATTGCTCGAATTCCTCGCCGTAGAGTTGACTATCGGAATTGACAACCCCATGGAATAGCCAAGCAAGTCCAGAGAATCTGAATGTTGGAATATCTTCTTTGAAGAAACGACGGAGATGAGCTCTAAACGGAGCAACGCCAGTCCCAGTAGCCACAAATATGTGAGTAGCGTTCGGGCTAAAATCACCCAAAAGCATTGCCTCGCGAACGGGGCCTGCATGCATATGAGCATGGCTTGTATATGTATCACTATCACCAAAAATAAACATATATACATGCATACATTCATGCATGCATGCATGCATTAATGACAAAAATCAGGTTTTAATTGTAAATTGAAATTACCTGTAAATTGAAATTTATCTCCAGGTTTGGAATTGCACAAGAGCTCGCTGGTGGTACCAGGGACAAGGCGCACACATAAGGTAGCTGTTCTATCATTAAAATAATCTCCATACCTTGAAGAAGCACCAGAAAAGTAACTAAGCTTTGTGGCATCTCCTGGTTCGAAAGGATTTTCGCTCGGCTGTGAACAAAGCAAAATGAGAATATTAGCAATAAAAACTACAGGTACTAATTCAATGTAAAAAACAATACGATCAGACTTGAATTTCAGTACAGAAGATATATATATATATATATATATAAACTATTTTTCTTCGTTAAACTCTTTTTTTTTTCATACACATACACAATTGTACATATTATTATAACGTTGAAAGTCTGCCTCTGATAGTGATTCTTGGAGGTTAGAATCACTTCTCTAACTATCAGAAGTTGATAATGGTACTTGATAAAAATTATAAAAAGTGATTTTTAAAGAATTTTTGAAGAATCTACTACCAAAATCAAAAATAGCTCAAAGATAATTTTAATTTTTAGATTGTGCAGGAATCAACATAATACTCATAATATCCCGAGTGAAATCTAATATAATAATATATTAATAGTAAATAATAATATTTTGATAACAACGGCAACAATATTAATAAATATACTAATATAATATTAATAATATTATACTAAATTATAATTATATTTTTATATTAGTATATTATGAATACTTATATTGTTGTTATTATTTAATATTAGTACTATTGTATTATATTAATATATTTAAATTTGTCTATTTTAGTCATTTTAACTACCCACAACAATTCAACCTCACAATTTATCAAACGTTATTAAATTATTTTTAGAACCAGTAATACTTGTATAATTACAGTTTATCAAACACTCAGCTGTTTTTTCTTTAAACACTGCTAAAAATAATTTTTCTAAAATTTAAAACACTATGAAACTGGACGAAAAGTTAAGAACTAGTTGCTAAAGTAGCGTATTATATTAATATATTTAAATTTTATACCATGTTTATTTTAGTCATCTTAACTACACATAATAATTGAACCTCACAATTTATTAAACGTTATTACACTATTTTTAAAATCAATAGTACTTATGTAATTATACTTTACAAAATACTCAACTACTTTTTTTTTTTCTTCAGCACTGCTAAAAACATTTTTTTAAAAATTTACAGCACTATCAAACTGCACGAAAAGTTAGGAACTAACTGCACGAAAAGTTAAGAACTAGTGGCTAAAGTAGCGTAATCTAATACGGCATCATTGTATATGTAAAACCAAACATAGTATTGTAATAATACAACGTGGATGGACATGGGCAAAATGACATAATATTGGGTAACTTACCGCGGGCAATGCACCAAAAACTTGTCCCTCCCAGTGGGGCAAAAGACCACCATGATCAAACACGATATTGTAAGTTTCATTAGCAGCTTCCGGACCCGAAATCTTTTCGACAGAAAGAATGGTAGCTGTATGAGGTGCCTCAGCCGTGTATAGATTTGTGGGAGGCCTCCTGTCATCTTCCAGCTTTAAAGGAGCAACAGGAACCCTCCTGACCTGGCCCATTTTTTTTTTTTCAATATTAGAAATTAAGATTAATTTATGACAACATAAGATGCTTCAATAAAATCCAATTTGTTACAATGCAATCAATTATGACAAACTAGCTTCAGCAAAACTCAAAATGAAGTGTTTTAGCATCCATTGACATTAATTCAAAGCAATTCAACGTTCACAACTTCTGAACTTTAATGCTTGACTTATTAAAAAAAAAAAAAAAAAAAAAAAAAAAAAACGAAAAAAAAAAGAAAAAAGAAAACAAGTAAGAAACAGTAAAAAGATTATTTTGGTAAAAAGAGGAACGAATTACTGCCTATACTTAGTAATATAGAGTCACATACATTGGTGGTCACGCGTGGAAGGGATGGAACACTACAGCGAATTTTGGTGGCCACGCGTCCACGCGATGGAACACTACACCGAGTTTTGGTGGCCATGCGTGGAAGGGATGGAGCACTACACTGAATGGGGATGGCGAAGGAAGCCATGGCTGAGAAGTGAGAAATGGTCTGGAAGGAGAGAAATTAAGAAACAAGGCTTGAGTGAGTTGAGGAGGTGTGATTATCCCAAGGGCTTTATATAATGCAAATGATAAGAGGGATCGTCTTTTTTCACAGTTGTGTGAACTGGGACCGAACGGATCATGCATCCAATATGTGGTCCCTACTCGGTGGACAACGAAACTAAATAATTGACAGATCGAATCGTATATATATGTATGTATGTATGTATTAATTAAAGTACATGAGTATATCCAAATAAAGACAAAAAAATGCAGAACAAATGAATGAAGAACTATGTAGTTCAATCCATCAATTTATGGATGAAAAGAGTTGTTAGTTAGTAAATTTGTTGGTAAAAAGTTGTAAATTCAAAAACAAAATCATTAACGAGTTGTTTGGTTGGGGAATTTGTATCCCGATTCGAATCATGAGTCGTGGTTCGCTATAGTATTTTTTCTCACAAAAAATACACGTAAATCGAAAATAATTTTAATATCATGCATTGGGTTTAGAATAGTAATTTGGGATGATTTCTTCAATAAAAGAAAATAAGTTTATGGAGCTAATTTGATTGACTTTTGATGGCTAATTGATTTGGTGTGTATGAAAAGAATCTGTGAATGAAAGGTTGCCTCGTTTAGGGTATTTTTGGGGGAGAAATGGATGTAGTTGATATTTGATCATCATTACCATTAAGAGCTTTGTGATATAAAGGTGATGAGGTGGTAGAAATGGAAAGTAGAGTACTCTTGCTATATATTCATATGTGTGTGTCCGTAAAGGTGTGCCTTGGATGAGAAAAAAGTGAGCTTTTGTGTTTTATGGTTTTAAAAGCAATTCAATGCCATATTTTGGGGCATGAGTTTTAGAGGTATATTTTTCAGAAAAAATCTTTGAAATTGAGTTTTGAGTGTGAAAATATTCTGCAGAAAGAGCTGCCTTGATGTTCTTGGAGTAAAAAATAGAAAAAGCGGTTCTTCGGGAGGAGGACGTAGTGCTTTCGGGATAAAGTTCTCAAAGACGAGTGGTACTCGCTAAACAAGACCACTAAGAGGATACTCCATAGCGGCGAGAACATCAAGAAGGGAGTTCTTGAGTGTGTAAGACCGGTTTGGTGTTTTGTAATATTTCAATCTTAGTGAATTGTTAACTATCTGGGCGTGGCTCCACAGATATAGATATGTGCACCGAACTACGATATTATTTTATGGTATTCTTTAGTTTTCTCCTGCATTATTTGTATTCCAGCACATTTTTTTTTACCGTTCATTGATCAACTCAGATTTTGATCATTAATTATAGATGTTGTTAAAAGTGTTGTATTACTCTTTGTAATACTTGCCTAAAAATCAGACCTTTCAAGAGTAAAGAAGAACAATTATGGATTATTCGTTGTTCTCCATTTTATTAGAATTGGCCTCGACCCAATTCCTTCCCAAAGTCTAATCCCCGTCGACGATCCTGGCCTTGAGATTAAGCTTGACCTCACCTTAATCCTAGTAATAATTTTTTAGCTAATAAATTTTTAGTTAGTAAAAAACCAGAGGTTTTGGTTATAATTGGGTCGACTTGAAATTGATACGAAAAATACGGATCAATTTTGGGTTAAACCCGCCTAACCTGAACACGACACGAAATTTATAAAAACTAAAATATATATTTTTCATTACATATTTTAGATTTTATTATGAACTTATGATATCGTGATGATTATATTTAAAATCTTATACTATTATTTGTTTAATTTTGATAGATGTTATTGTATTTTAACGTGTTATGGATTTTAAGTTATTTTTTATATGCAAAAAGTTAAAGAAAAGTACATAATTTTCGTGTTAATTTTAAGTTCACAGTTTAATTTCGTGTCACGGATAATTTTCGTGTCGTGTCGTGTCAACATGTAAAGTAAAAAAATATTTGTGTCACAAGTCGTGTCTGAATTGACTATAAATTTAAAAAGAAATGATTAAAATACTATACGAATATGATACGTGATACGAATTACTATCTCTACATACGAAGATTATAATTGGAAAGTACGTACTTGAAAGATGATGGAAGGTAGGTGCCAACTGGGTCACGTTTAAATATGACCTTGTCCTTTTTCTTTACATAGTCGTTAATCACGGGCAAGTTTAGGAAAAGATCTTTTTCATGTCTATCCCGTAGGATATATTCCTCGTTATGCACCCAATTTAGTATATAATATATTTTTAAAATTAGATCTTATTGTTTTATTAGCAATATGGTTATAACTCCACAGATTAAAAAGAATTGCTTCACGTTTTAAACATGAACATGGACTTTTTCTTTACATTACATACATAGTCTAAGTAAATATGATGGAAGGTTGGTGTCAACTGCCAACCATCTGGTCACGTTTAAAATGACCTTGGCCTTTTTCTTTATATTACACAGTCAGTAATCACTGGCAGCAAAAATAAATATATTAGGACAAAAAATTAGAATCGTGATTCAGAATCATTATTAATTTATGTGTATTTTTTATAAGAGAAAATACTATAATAAATCACGAATCATTATTCAAATTATGGTACGAATCCTCATACTAAATTACCCTGAAATTTTTCCAACCGATTTAAACATTTTTTTTTAAATTACTGACCAAATTAAAAATAAACTTTATTTTTGGGCGGTTTAAATGGTTTGATCTTTTTTTTTTTATAAAACTAAACCAAGCCAAATCACTCAAAAGTGATTTACGTGGTTTGTGCTTAAAATTAATTCTTTTAAATATTTAACAAAAATTATAAAATGTCTAAAAGTTTACACTTTAAAGTTTTAATACAAACTAAAAACCAAATTAAAAAGTCACAATAACACATATCAAAGTTCACCAATAATAATCAGACTAAAAGGTCAAAAATACAACTAGATAATATAAAGACAACACAATTAAATTTTAAACTTGAATTAAAGCTTTCCATTGGTGTTGGTAAACCTCTGCTCGTATTGATATCCTTAATCGAAGTCATGTTTAGTTGGGCCGGTGACGAAGAGAGGCGATGTGACAGTGACGATATAGCGAGTAGGCCAGTGCTGCAGAGAGAAAACGTTGGCGGCTGGATGGGCGGAGGTTAGGATTTCATTCCATGATAAGTTAAGTCTTAGTTGTATATGTTGGGTACGTTTAAAACTCATTCTAAAATAATTTTATTTTTTATATGAAAATAAAAATGAAAATATTTCAATTTCAGATATAAATTATTTTTAAAAATACGCTTAGTAGTTTTATCAAGAGATTATTTTTAGTGTAAAAAAACTCATTAATGTCTCTCTTTCTCTCTCTGCTCGAGAGAGGAGAAAACGAAAATAAAAAATAAAAAATGACTAAAAGTCGTTTTTCATTTCTCTCTTACACTAAATCAAAAAATTATTTTCATTTCCGTTTTTATCTTTATCACGCCAAACGCAGTTTTAAAAATATTTTCATTTTTTCTTTCTTGAAAAATGTGAATAACAAAAACGAGATCAATTCTAAACACAGCCGTTGATTCTTTAGGATCCGTTTACGTCGCTGATTCGAGTTTTTAATTCGAGTTGAGATGTGATTTTATGTGAAAACTTTTTACTATTGTAAAAAAGTTAAATATAACTGTTTCTGAGAACTTTTTACTATAATAAAACTTAAATATTAAATTTAAATCGATGAAATCAACGGTCTTAATTTAATTTTGTTTTCTTGATGCTGATGATGAGTGATTTGGAGAAGTATAATTTGATTTGAATTAATCGATTTGGACGTATTAGTGGATTTTTTTGAAGACAGCTGGAAACACGTGATAGAAGAATCATCATTTTTTATGATAAAAACACGTAAGAACCAACAAGCCAAGTTTCGCACGTAAGAACCTACAACTGACGAGCGACTTGTTTCAAAATTGATGTCTCATCTGTCACGAGAACTAAAATAAATCAAATTAACAAGAATAATTGCCATATATTTTTTTTAAAAAAAGGAATTGATCATATATTGGCAAATCAATGCAAATAATCCAAATATAAACCGATGTGTGACCTTTGCCAGAATTCAATATAAGAACTTTCTCAATCATAAATTAAGTCAAACTGCTTTTTTTTTTTTTTTTTTTGCTTTCTATATTTACTGTTTTCCCATTTTTTTATGAAGGGCGAAACATAAAAAAAAAAAAAATTATCCCATTTTTTACTTTCTATATTTACTTTATATTATTTTTTTAAACAGGTGATCCTACTTAAACGGACGATCATACTTAAACAGACGACCCTATTTAAACGGACGATCACACTTAAATGGACGACCCTACTTAACGGACGACTGTACCTTTGAAAAATGGTCCGCAGTGTTGGCAACTAACTTGGAGATATCATAATTTTAATTCTTAGAAATTATTTTTGAGGCACTTAGAGAGCCCAGATTTAGGCGTGTAGTGACTCGTTGGAAAGCTCTACGAATCTACTTTCTATTAGAATTGATTTTGGAATTTTTTAGACTTAATTGTCAAATTTTAAGTAATGAGAAATAATTTGTTTATTTTGGATAGTAGAGAGAAAAACGAGCAAGGAATGCGAAAGGAATTAAGCTCGGATTATTGCTAAGCAACTCAGGTAAGTCTAGTATGTTTTTTTTTCCTCTACAGTGCATGTAAACTTTGTTTCATAGACTTCCTATGGAATGTCTAGAATGTTGTTGTGTGATTTCTGTGATGTTATTAACGTTTATGTTATGTAAAAGCATGGTAGTATAAGTGTAAGATATTCGATATGAATTTGCACGATCAATAATGAATTGAAGGTGAGTAAGTGCATAGTAGCAAATTTGTTAGGCTACATGAAAGCGTGCTAGGGTAAGTGTATGATGTTAAAGTGAGAAAGCATGTTGGATAGTGAATTGGTTGTGAGTATGCACACAATAACATGCATGATAGGCTGATACTGCCAAATCTTCAAAGGACTAATATTGTGATATTGAAAACTGATGAAATTATGATTGAACCGCGCAAGTCTCTTGAGCCAGGTGGGCAATGATAGAGACCATATAGAATTTGTGAAATTGTTTGCGCTGGCATACTTATTGTGATATTGATAGTGTTGAAATTGTGATTGAGCCGCGTAAGTCTCTCGAGTCAGATAGACAATGACAAAGGCCATATTGTGAAATTGCGATATAGTGAAATTGAAATGCGATGGCTGTTCTCTCGAGCCAGGTGGGTGATGACGGGGAACTTGAGAATTTGTGAATAGTGAAATGGCATGTGGCCATATTGAGATTGAGCCGGCGACAGTACTGGAAGAGTTCTAGTGAAACATAGTGCACGTGCATAGTGTAAGAACTTATCAAGTGATTATTGGAGATAATGTACTTTGTGTTTATGTTTATTATGTGTGTATGTAACTCTACTTATTGAGCTTGTGCCTCATTTAAGTTTATTCTATGTTGTAGGAAAAAGTAAGAGCAAAGCAGAATAGAGCAGAGAAGTTGGCTTCATTGACCGCTGTACATATGGTTAGATCTAAGAGCTACGTTGTAATATTTTGGGTTATGTAAATATGTTTTATGACTAAGCTCATTGTGAAAATTTGGATGACTGTATTAAGATGTATATGTTTAAATACTTAATGTACAAGGATGTGACTGAGTTTTGTTTAAAAATTTTTTAAAATACCAAGAATCGGGGTTTAGTGTCTGTGGGTTTTGTACTGTGGCACACCCTTAGGATTGATATAACGTCTTATTGAGATGTTAGTAAAAGGGGTGTCACAGATAATGAATAAATTCATCCTATCACTCAAAAAAAGAAAAATAAAGTTTATTTTTGGACAGTTTGATATTTTTTATAAAATTAAATCACTCATAAATAGTTTGTGCAATTTGTGTTTAAAATTAATTCTTTTTAATATTTAACAAAAGTTATAAAATGTCTAAAAGTTTACCCTTCAAAGTTTTAATACAAACTAAAAAGGAAATTAAAAAGTCACAATAACACAAATCAAAGTTTACCAATAGCCAAACTAAAAAGTCAAAAATACAACTACATAACATAAGACAACACAATTAAATTTTAAACTTAAATTAAAGCTTTTCATTGGTATTAATAAACTTCTCCTTCTACTGATATCCTTAATCGAAGCCGTGGTGAGTTGGTTCGGTGACTGTCTGTGGGTTTTGTACTGTGGCACACCCTTAGGATTGATATAACGTCTTATTGAGATGTTAGTAAAAGGGGTGTCACAGATAATGAATAAATTCATCCTATCACTCAAAAAAAGAAAAATAAAGTTTATTTTTGGACAGTTTGATATTTTTTATAAAATTAAATCACTCATAAATAGTTTGTGCAATTTGTGTTTAAAATTAATTCTTTTTAATATTTAACAAAAGTTATAAAATGTCTAAAAGTTTACCCTTCAAAGTTTTAATACAAACTAAAAAGGAAATTAAAAAGTCACAATAACACAAATCAAAGTTTACCAATAGCCAAACTAAAAAGTCAAAAATACAACTACATAACATAAGACAACACAATTAAATTTTAAACTTAAATTAAAGCTTTTCATTGGTATTAATAAACTTCTCCTTCTACTGATATCCTTAATCGAAGCCGTGGTGAGTTGGTTCGGTGACGGAGAGAGGCGCGTGACAGCGACGTTATAGCGAGTAGGTCGGTGGTGCAGAGAGAAAACGTTGGTGGCTGGATGGGGGAGGTTTGGGTTTCATTCCATTATAAGTTAATCTTAGTTGTATATGTTGGTTCTTTAATTTGATTTTGTTTTCTTGATTCTGATGATGAGTGATTAGGAGAAGTGTAATTACAGAGTGTGGAAAAGTGCATCTTATATGGAATGAAAAATAGAAATAATAAAAATTCTTACATAAAAGATATTTTAAAAGTAAAAATTATATAATAAGCGGTTTCGTAGGTGGTTTGGGCTGTGGTGTAGGTGGGCGGTTTGGAAGTTCAAACTACTAACCAAATCATATAAATTATTTGTGTAATAAACCACTTAAATTTTCCAAAATTAAAACTGACAACACCAATTAAAACAGGCTCGCGAGAACCAAAATAAATCAAATTAACAAGAATTGTTAGATCTAGGTTAATTACGTTTAGTGGCTCGAGCCAAATAAAGTTAAAAAGTAAATGAACACGCAATATGGTATCACAGAGTAGGTGTGCGCACCAAACTGCAATACCATATTGCGTGTTCATTTACTTTTTAATTTTATTTTGCTCGAGCAACTGAACGTAATTAACCCAGATCTAATATGAATGATTGCCAGATTTAAAAAAAAAAAAAAAAAAAGAAGAATTGATCATATATTGACAAGTCAATGCAAATCTATTACTTATATATAAGGCACTATAAAACATGTGCATGAACTGTTTAGCTGGTTGCTTTCAATCAGCCAAAAATTTTCGTTTTTCACCTTAAAAAACATTGCCTTTTTCCATTTGTATGAAGTGCTTGGCTGGTTATTTTTTTCCTTTTGTCATATACACTTGCCTAGGTGCTAGGTTGCCTAGTGCTATATATATATATATATATATATATATATTCATATACGGTGGATATAGACTTGAATTACGCATATACATTACTCAATTAGAAAAAAACGGAGTCTTTACAAAAACGTTATAAATTTTAGGCTCAGATTGATTTATTTCATAAGAAAAAAATATCCGTAAAAAATGTCACGGTTATGTCACACAATATATTTAGAATACAAAATATACTCTTAAGCTTTATGATACGTGTCAATTAAGCTCTACAGTTTTTTTTTTTTTTTTGAACTGCTTGTTGATCAAGAGAGTATAATTGTCTAACAAATAAGTTTGTTTAAACAATATGACAGTAAATACAAGACTTTTTTGGAGTGTGACAAAGTTTAATCGACCGAGTTTTTTTTTGACATTATTCCTAAATATTTAAGAAAAAAACGCATATATATACAATGGGCTTGGGGTTAGAAATTTGGGCCCTACTTTATTTCCTTGTATGTATTAATTGGTTCTGCCTTATTCTCTCTCTCTCTCGTTTTGGCATAAGCAGTGGATAGCATTTAGTTATACATAAAATGAACTTGGGTAAGAAATTTGGGCTTGTAAACACTGCCCTTTTGTGCGAACGTATAACTTAACTTTTTTTCTCGGGAAATAGTTGAAAATAGGCCAATATAAAAAATTTAAGAAAGTGTATAGGCTAATTTTTAGTTATAAAAATTAATAGGTCATAACTTGTCAAGTTATGGTTCATAATCAGATAAATTATGGATAGATTTGTCAAGTTATGGTTCATAGCCAGACAAGTTATGGACAATTATAGACAATAACTTATCAAGTTATGGTTCATAACCAGACAAGTTATGGACGAAAACAGTAATTTGGCCTATTTATTAACTTATGTAAACTATTGGCCTATTAATTTTAATTCATCTTAAGTCTTAGCCTATTTCCCTCTTTCTCCCTTTTTTTCTTTCATTTTATTTTCAATTTTTTTGGGTAATATTTCCTTTTATTTTTTATTGATTATATTTCATTTGAAATTTTTTTTTTTTAAAAATACATCTTTAATTTGTTAAGTTAGTGATAAAATAAAAATAAGGAGAGACATAATAAAAGATAAATAATGAAGAGATATAGCAAGTATAAGGCCTGGAGTTGGTTTTGTTTTTGTTTTTTACTTTTTGAGAAAAAAAATGAAAATTGGAGAAAAATGACGTTTGACACAATTAAAGATAAAAATCGTAAATGAAAATAATTTTTTGATTTAGTGTAAAATGAGAGAGAAATGAAAAACGACTTTTAGTCATTTTTTATTTTTTGTTTCTATTTTCTCCTCTCTCGAGCACAGAAAGAGACATTAATGGATTTTTTTATACTGAAAATAATATCTTGATAAAACTACCAAACGCATTTTCAAAAATAATTTATGTTTGAGATTAAAAACATTTTCATTTCCATTTTCATACAAAAAATAAAATTATTTTAAAATGAGTTCCAAACGCACCCAAAGTAACGACAGAGAATAAGAGAAATAAAGTAGAGAGCCAATAAGAAAAACGAAAGTGGTATAAAAATAATCAGAAGATAGAAAATGAAGAAAATATAAAGAAATGATGTATAAAGCAAAAAAAAGTTATAGAGTAAGAATAAGGAGAGACAAAAAAAAAGTAAAAAAAAAAAAAAAGAGAGAGAATGATCAAAAGTATGAAAATATTAAGAAATAGAAAGCATTAAAAAAAGAAAAAAGAAGATAAAATATGTATAAAGAGAAAAATTATATACAACAATAGTGTTTTATATTGTTACAAAAAAAATAAAGGAAGGGGTCATTGATAATGTTTTATTTTCTCAGTATTGAAAGGGAGAGAAAATAAAAGAATAGAACGATAAATTAATTTTTGAAGCCACTCTATTTCCCATTCACCCCATTTGATTATATGCTTTTCAAAATTAAATATATTATAATTAATATACTATAATATAAAGTATAATATACTACAAAACGTATATTAAATTCCAAACTAGCTTTCCATTATTTTAACTTAAATTTTTGTATAATAAATTAATAAATTAATTAATTAATTATATGTATATTTTACAATAAAAATAACTCATCGGGTAAATGGGATGTCGTGAATACCCCTAAACACTTGACGGGAAAATCTGCCATATACCCTGCCAACTTATGTGGGTTAATGGTGCAAGGATGATGAGTATTTTTATTCGCGAGACGGGTTGACAAGAAGATCACTCCACCTCAAATCTATCACATTGCCATCCCTAGGAGCGGATTGTAGAGAAAAAAAGGGAGGTTTTAGAGAGAGGAAGTTTTTGGAGAAAATGGGGAAGAAGAAGCTCCGGCAAAATTTTGCCTACCTGTGCGACCTATAGCTGCAAAAGTATTACCCGCGACTACGTTACAACTTCCGCTTTTAATAAAGCATGTATTTCGAACGCCGAAGAAAGGAAAAATAAATAAATAAAAGAACTATAGCCGCAAAAACCCCTACTGGTTTTAATTTTTCCTAAAATAAACCCATCTATGTGAAAAAAATAAAATGAAAAATGCATTTATAGCGGCGAAAAAATTAAAAAGGCCTCGCGACCATTAATATGTTAAAATCTTGCAATTTCCTCTTACCCACCACGTGAAATAAAAAGCGAGTCCATGGATGGATTTGGGCCAAGTATGTGGGGGTGAAATTTTTTGCCCCTACATGCCTTACATTAGGGCTGATAATTTCGAACACAACACAAAAATTACACGAGATAAATAAATTTGGACCGCATGATTATTAATTGGGTCGTTAACGGGCTGACTGTATTCGTGCCAGCCCGTTTAACACGCTTAACCCGTTTAGTTATATGGGCCGTCATCGAGCCGACACGGCCCGGCCCGGCCCGCCCCATTTATTTACTTTTTTTCGTAGATAAAGGTATATTTATTATTATTTTTATTTATTTATTGTCTTAGCTTAGTTATCTTAAGTCTTAACCATATAAGTTATCTATTATGTGTAGAAAATAACAAATCAATTCGTGAAACTATGGATGAAATTACTAAAGATGTTTTTACTTTATATATCAATGAGCCCACTACTGGTTCATCTCAAAATTTTCACAACCTCAACACCTCAAATGCACAAGAATTTCCTTGTGGCATGCCCAAGCTATAAATTTCCTTTCATGAATAAAATGTTTTCTTTTTCCATGAATATGTTAAAGCAACTGGAAACTAATTTTGGTTTTTAGAGCGTTGTTGGGCATTCAACATCAAGCCTCAAAGAAGACATTTTCCTATATTTATTTTATGTTTTATGCACTTAAACATTCAAATGTTTGGTTATGTTTTCAAACTTATTTAAATGTACTTGGTTATGTTTTCAAACTTCTTTGGATGTTTGGTAATTGGTATGTTTTGAAACATACATACTTGATAATCTAGTAGTATCATATATATATATATATATATATATATCTGTGTGTGTGGTTGATATTTGGATATTTTAATGTGTGTTGGCTATTATCCATGATTTTAACTATAAGTGATATTAAGTAGTCAATTATTATAGTTTTGAATACAATATAAAATTCCACTATTTTTGCTAGTTGGGTGATAAACGGGTCATGTTTTTTTTTTGTCGGCCCGTCACGGCACGTTTAGTAATTGTGTTCGCGTGTCGTGTCGTGTTAACTGTGTTATTAGCGTTTCGTGTTCGTGTTTGGGTTTCTGACACGTTTATTAATCGTGTCGTGTTCGTGTTCACTATAATCGTATCGTGCCGTAATCGTGATGGTCCGAACACGACACGTAAATACGAATTGCCAGTCCTACCTTACATATTGCAAGTTTTCTTAACGTGTTTGACCGCTTTTTGACTTGCCTCAGAAGCAATAAAATACACCCCTGTTGCTATTTGTAGCGGCAAAAAATTTCGCACCTACAAATTTAATAGCTAATACGCCCAATTCTTGTAGTGATAATGCTATAAAAATGATCCATTTATTTATAGTAAAAATTAGATTAAGGAGACGTTTGGTTCATAGATTAAAACTATGTGATTAGAACCATTTTTTATTTACGTGTATTTTTTGTGAGAGAAAATACTATAACGAACCACGAACTATGATTCGAATCAGGGAACGAATCTAAGTACCAAACATCCCCTAAATTACAATGTTGAAATAAAAATGTTTTCTGAAATATTTTAGGAATAGTAAAATCATATAATAATAATAATTATTACAATAATATTCAAGTTTCTTGCTATAAAATTAATATTTGTATCTGTCTTACTATAAATTATGCAGTAGTTATATTAATATTTTCAATTTTTTCTATTTGTAAAATATTCTAAATTTTTTCACTGATATTTCGACAAGATAAGTAAAATTTTGCTTTATATCCAACTTTCCCGCGTTGCAAGCAAAATAAATATAATAGATCTCAAGGATCTGTAAAATTGCAATAACGTCGGTTGTCGCAGGCGAAGAAAGTTGATGTTTTTGATAATATCGATTCTAATATAGTTCATATACAGTGAATGAACATGTATTGATAAAACCAAGAAGAAAAGGAAAAAAAAAATCGTTAAATCATTTGCTATCATTTACTGATTTATAATTAAAATTCTTTCTTTTTATATTTGCATATAGTCGTTTATTTCATTGTCAATTCTTGATAGAACTCAAGTATCTTTTTTCTACTTTTTTTTTTCTCATGAAAAACTTGGAGGATTTGATCCTTAATCACAATGATTAATTAAAAAAATCCTCTTAAACTTTTTTAACACTTTACCGAACTTTTATTCATAACATTTATTCTCCTAATTGTTATTCCGTTAACAAATTTTTTATTTCTCTCGCTTTAGTTATTCGAAATAACCGCATGAGTGGCTCATAACCCAAAACGAAGGGTATTAACGTAAAATGCACCTTTCTTCTAGGTTAGCATTCGAAAATGGTGAAAATTTTGGTAATAAACTGAAAACATTTGGAGGTTTTTTTGGTTGAAGAAATCTTAAAAAATGTAACGAAAAGGGGTGAAGCTTTGAAGGTCATTTGCATACTAAAGCAATTCTAATGGCACAATGACTATTTTCGTATGTCTTTCTTTGATGCGCATAAGTGATTTTGGTCTTTTCTGTGTTGTTCACTGTCGAATTTTCTAATCTTTTTGTTGATGGGTTAAAAAGTTTTAAGGGGTAGAAAGAAAAGAAAAGTGTTCAATTACAGTTGGGATTTTTGTTTTCTGGGTAGGGAAATTGGTGGGATTGATCTAAATTTGCTTGGTTGTTTGGATTGGAGAATTTTTTTGGTTTGAAATTTTCCGATTTGGCTATGTGGGGTGCGAGTTAAAGAGTGGTTTTAGATTCATTTTTGTTCTTAACAGATTGAAAAAAAAAAAAAAATCGACTATTTTTTTTTCACTTCTTTTTTGAGTACCAAGTTTGAGCCGGGATATGGTAAATGTCACTTTCTCGTTATCTAAAATTTCTGTCATTAATCGGAGCCGGCCATAAAGAGAAACGAGGAAAAGAGAAAATGAGAGAGTGAGTTGGCTAGAATTTTAAAACCGTCTCCGGGCGCGTTACCGTTCAACCCAGAAACTTGGTCCCTAAATTCGTCTCGATGTCGTCTTCTACGTGGTAGTGGCGGTGTGTAAAGTGATACTTTTATTGGAGTGGATCTGACACGCTTTTGAAGTGAGACGTCGTTTGTTTAGGTTGTTGTCTCTAATATGTTTGTCGGATGGTGGCCATGCTCTTTTGACGTTTTGTTGCGTGCAGCAGTAAATTTCTTTTGAATGTGGTGTTTTCGATTGCCGGCGGTGATTGCAGCGGACAAGTTTCCCCTGCCATTTTATGTTATTTGCTCGAGCTCGTCATATCTCTTTCAAAGTCCTCTGCCATTCCCATTAAACATTTGACCTTGTAGAGCTATGTGTGAGCATATTATGTTCTTGTCAGTGTTTGTGTGAATGTTTCTTTCTTTTTCATTTTGGTTTTTGTTTGTTTTTTTATTTTTTTTTCTTTTTGGCTAAATAAAAGTAAAGGAAAGAAATGGTGTAGAATCTTTCAAACAGCCTTGTGTGGGTATGTGTAAAATTATAATCGTCACTCCTTCTCCTTCTTCCTCCTTCCTCTTCAGCTTCAAACCTCACCAGCGCTTCCCCTTTCTCACTCCTTGCTCCTCTCTCAACCAGACAAAGAAACAGAAGACTCTTCAGAAGACCACCGCCACTCCCAACGCTCCTCCGCCGAAGAGCTTCAAGTGGCTCTTCACTAGCCCCAAGGCCGACGACGGCAACGACAACAATGGCGGCGGCGAAGCCGGATTGGAGGGCGACACCACTGTCAAAGGCTCGATCTTGGCCGGATTGTTGCTCGTCGGCGTTTTTGGTGGATTTTCTGTGTGAAAGTTTGTGAATTTCATGGAGGTTTTTGATGAACAGGGCAAAATTCAGAAATGACCGTGAAATAAAAGAGAATGTAAGAAGGGGATGAGTATAAAGGTAAAATTATCATTTTATAACATAATAAAATTAAATGTTTTAGTGATTTTACGTGGTATGTGCGTTCACTTCGCTGATTCGAGTTTATAATTCGAGTTGAGATGTGATTTTGTGTGAGAGCTTTTTACTGTAACAAAAAAGTTAGACGTGACTATTTCTGAGAGCTTTTTACTGTAGCAAAACTCGAATTCTAAACTCGAATCGGCGAAATGAACGGGGCTTTAATGTTTAAAATTTAACTGAGAAAATAAAAAAAATACATGCTAACGATTAATTATTCAAAAAGAAAATTTATTATTTTTAAAATTTAGAGAGCATTATTTTATTACAAGGTCAATAATTGAAAAGGAAAAAGTATAATTTGTCCTTTAATAAAATATAAATTCTTAAATATATGTATATATACTTATTATGATAATTCATTTTTCCCGTTTACTTGCATTTACATTTTTATGTCTGTCAATATTCATTTTTGTTCATTATTTATATATTTTTTTACAACATCCAAGATTGTTAATATTCAAATACTCGTCAGTTATCTATGTTAAATGTTATGCCTCTTTGATGTCTTGCCTTTCTTACGTTATCTATATATATAATATGCTTATTGATATAACTTTCCAATGCTTATAGTTTGATTGTAATTCGTTTAATATATCATTACTATATTTTTTAATGCATCCTCAATATTTAGAAATCACCAATATCATAATTATTTGCATATCATTTTCATAATACTCAAAGACTGTCATTTTTCTTTTTAATCATTAGACTAGTGCCTTACTCATCTATAATTGGTGTCTTTAATCATAAATCACCATAGACCAGTGCCTTACTCATCTATAATTAGTGCCTTAATTAATTTAGACCAGTGCTTACACGTTGCGTAAATGTATTTATTAATTCTATAGTTCATTCCCCACCTTTTTAAATGAGTGTCGTGTTTGCACCCATGCGTCCTCATACCATCCATAACTATTAGGGTGTATTTAGTTACAGTAAGGGAATGGTAATAGGAATGAGAATGAGAATAGGAATGAGAATGGAATGGAAAACAAAGTTGATTCATTTATTTGGTTATACTTAGAATTCTCTGGAATGGAAAGCTTACCCTTATGCTATATATAATACTAATATTTTATCTATCAATATAATCTATAAGATGTAATATAATATAATAAAATTATTATTATATAATTATGATATATAATATAACAATATTATTAAAATTGTTAATATAATTATAATATTATAATATATAAAATGTAATATAATATAATAAAATTATTATTATATAATTATGATATATAATATAACAATATTATTAAAATTGTTAATATAATTATAATATTATAATATATAAAATGTAATATAATATAATAAAATTATTATTATATAATTATGATATATAATATAACAATATTATTAAAATTGTTAATATAATTATAATATTATAATATATAAAATGTAATATAATATAATAAAATTATTATTATATAATTATGATATATAATATAACAATATTATTAAAATTGTTAATATAATTATAATATTATAATATATAAAATGTAATATAATATAATAAAATTATTATTATATAATTATGATATATAATATAACAATATTATTAAAATTGTTAATATAATTATAATATTATAATATATAAAATGTAATATAATATAATAAAATTATTATTATATAATTATGATATATAATATAACAATATTATTAAAATTGTTAATATAATTATAATATTATAATATATAAAATGTAATATAATATAATTTTTTAAAATAAAATAAAATAAAATAATATTATGCATAAAATATACAGTTATTATATTTAATTTTATAGAAAATACTACTATCCCAATTATTATTATAATTATTTGTTACAATATCACAACTATATTATATTATAATGATAAATATAATTACAATGTATAATACATAATATAATATATTATTATAATATTAAATGTGGTATATTATAATATACGTATATAATTATAATATATTTTATTATATGTTATAAGATATAATTACATTATAATATAAATTATTATAATATAATATTAATTATATTATAGATATTTATATTATAATATATATAATTATAATATTTAAGTTCCCCGCTAACCCGGGAACAAATGCATTCTGCTTCATTTGACATCATTTAATTTCAGTGCTTAAACTTCCTTTTAGTCTGGAAATGAGCTATGTTGTTATATTAGCCGACTTCAAGCGTCACTTTTTAATAGGGTTTGTACATGA
This sequence comes from Morus notabilis, assembly GCF_000414095.1. Classification (NCBI taxonomy): domain Eukaryota; kingdom Viridiplantae; phylum Streptophyta; class Magnoliopsida; order Rosales; family Moraceae; genus Morus; species Morus notabilis. The sequence goes on along the minus strand of NW_010363908.1, from coordinate 41,261 downwards.
ATTGGTGATCGACAATTTTCATTGGTTCAGTCACTGACCGACGTCGTCGGCTTCTCAATTCATGAAAACTGAGCATCAAACTGACTGATCAGTGAAGGTTTTTTCAATTGGTTTTGGTTTTGTCATTAATTTGTTGCTTGATCAATAGCAAAAAAGGGCGGCACGACAAAACGGCAATGGAGTAAATGGTAACTTGAATTAGGGTTTTATGAGAGATTGAGAGGTATGGGCCAAATGTCATATAAAAAAAATAATTAAGGAAAAAAAAAACAAATTGTTAGATTAGAATACAATTTTGTATAAAGAGATACGAGAATAAATGCTAATTAAAAACTGAACTCCCCCGAATCCCGTTTCTTTTTAAGTCGATTGATGATTAAAATCTGAATGATTGAAACTTTTTATCATTAGACAACACCTAAAAATAAGGAAGTTAAACTTTCAGCGACTCGTATTAAATTTAAACAGCATTCAATGCATGATAAATTAGCTGATAAAACCAAAAAAATACTGGTAGCTCATTCCAAGAGAAACCAACAAGTTCCTCAATCAAGCAATTCAGACGCAGCTGTCTTCCTAAATGCATCAACCTGCGTCAATTGCGCCGCCAAGGCTCGATTTGGGAAAATATTATCTGCCTTCATTCTCTCCCTAATCCCATAAGCTGGTGTCTTGGCATTTACGTAGGCCTGAATAAGAGCTTGGAACTGACGAAATCTAGCATCATAACCAGCCTGCTTCATCCTAAGAAACATCTTTTCTGTGTTGTGAATATCACCTTTCTTTGCGTATTCATCCATTATAGCCATATAGGACACATACAACGGCTTCAATTGGTTCTGTTGAGTGGCCTTCTGCAACACGGAGTCAGCCTTTTCTATCTCTCCGGCTTCAACATAGAGTTTCACAACTGAATCCAACGTCATTCTGGAAATTTTGCCATCATTCTCCGCCATACGCTTAATAAGATCCTTGCCTCTCGTCAGCATCTTATGATTCGCATACACCCTCAAAAGCGCGTTGTAATGGACTGCAGAAGGCTTCTTCACAGCTTTTAGCATCTTCTCAAAAGCATCCTCAGCCTTTTTAACCTTCTTTAACTTTCCCCAAGCTTCGATCGCAGCAAGGAACTCACTAGTCCTGGGATTTGACTCGCAAGCCTTCCAAACCCTCTCCACTTCATCAGCATGTCCAAGCTCTGCATAAAGTAGAAGCAGATATCTTCTAACCTTAGGATCCTCATTCAAATTGTCCCCTTCCATCTCTTTCAGAACAGCTTCAGCTTTCTCTTTAAGTCCAGCAATGGCATAGTTCCTCGCTAAGACTGCTTTTGTATGTGTGTCTGTTTCAATACCTTCAGCCTTCATTGTCTCCAAAATATGTTCCATCCCCGTTATGTCATTGGATTGGCCTTTGACATCTATCAATATTCTGTAAGTCATGAGACACGGTTTCACATTCTCTTTTTCCATCAACAATAGTACATCCGCAATTTTCTTCCTGTCAGTCCTTTTGTAAAGAAGGAGCAACTGGTTGCAAGTAAATGATGTGAGCGGTAATTCAAGATCTTTTATTTTGTTGAACACTTCCTCCGCTTTCTTTGAATTGTTGGCTTGGACACAGTTAGCCAAAAGGGTTCGGTAAACTAACTCCCCTTTTAAGGACTTCGGAATCTTCTCAATGAACTTCTCTGCCCTTTGAGGTCCGTATACTTTAGCAATCAAGTCGACGCGAGAAGCATAATCTCTTTCAACGAGTTCAAGTTTTTTCCTTGACTCCAGCCACTCTGAGAACTGCACAAAGAAGAAATGGATAAGTATGTCAAAAGCTACGGAGTCTTAGAAAACCTAAAATCACACAGGGAGACAATGAATATGCTCACAGTCGGTGGCAGCCAAAATAAAGCATAAATATCCTATTCATAATTAAGTCATAAAAACAGGAGGAACGGAAAAGGAAAATTGCAGAAAACAAAGAATTCCAGGCAATTCAGAGGAATCTAAAATTCCAGAAAAATGGCATTTGAGAATTCAAAGAACGCCCAATGCCATTTCTTATTGGAAGCTAAGAAAAATGGTCTATATGATGAAAGAAAATAGATCTCAACAAATTGGTTATTATGAGGATATCCATCATGGACTGAATAACTAGTCTGTGTGTGTGTGTGTGTGTGTTAGAATAAATAAAGCAAAATTTAACTGCAGATAGCATGAAAATAACACAAGAGAAAGAGTTTCAATTTGCTAAAAAAAAAATATATATATATATATCAAAACACGCTATCTATTATTTCCAAATACTATCCAAGAGCCCTAGTGAAAGAACTTATAGAAAATACAAGCATAACTCCTTGTAATATGAAAACCTTAAGCCAATAGCGTGGTGCAGTTTGGGCATTCAACACTCTCAGATGTGCTATTCCCCCCCACCCCAACACCCACACACACAAAAGAAGATTCCACGGAGAGCTTAGAGAAATATGTTCCAAATACCCTGGATATGGTACAAACTTTGCCATCCCATTCTCCATGTTTTAAGCGTTGGTGCTATAGATAAAACTCATTGCACACCATCAAAGACCAAAAGTCTCAACCAACCAGAGAATGAAGAAAATAATGATCAGAAATCCCATTGTTTATGCAAATTGAGTGTATATATCACCATTGTGGAAAAGCATTACCACACATCAAGAGAAATCAACTAAATGCCTCTTGTCTGTTTTCTAGTCTATATATATAGAGTCGATCAGTAATATTTAGCATTTCTCACTCGTGAGAGAGAGAGAGAGAGATTGGGAGACAATTGAAGTATGAGGCAAAAAGAAAAGAAAAGAAAAGAAAATTAACAGAGCTTTCGAACAAGGGCAAGGCACAAAAAAAAAAACAACAAAAAAAAATCATGAATTGAGTTACTAAATACCAAGACTGATTCTAAAATTGGACACAGCAAGGCTTTATCTAAATCATCCAGGAAATGCATCAATCAACAATCAACAGAAAAGTAAACATAGGTTTTTAGCACTAGAAATTGAATATATAAGCAAATGAACTACAGAAAGAGTGCATAAATTAGAGAATGGCAACTCACCTGCAATGCCTTGCCATACATTCGATACTTACGAAGCTTGCGGATGACAAAGAGGATCACTCCACGGCTCAAATCATTTCCTTCTTTAACCCACTCATCAAGAGCCTTAGGCAAAGGCATACCTCGAGTAACCATGACTGTCCTAAGCAATGAGTTAGTCCTAGAAGACACGCTCTCACTCAATCCAGCCTCAGTGTCCATCTCAAGCTCATTTTTGGACGAATCAGCAACTTCATATTCATCTTCAGAGAAATCTGGTTCAGAAATCAGTTCGTCTTCATCCACGTCTTGAGCGTTAGTGTTTTGAACTGTCTTAACACTGTCTGTTTCTTCAAGTTCAGAAAAACCATCCATCAAATCATCTTCCTCTCCACTGCTTTTTTCACCGGCTTGTGAAGAAAGAGTGCGCCTGACACGAAGTACATTTGCAGAAACATGATTTCTGCGGTGAAACCCCTTTGACGAGAGACACATATCAGATGTCAATCCAGAAGATTCAAAGTTACCGGCTTTATCTTGTACGGAAAAAATTGGTAACTCCGAATCAGCAAAAGAAGCGCTAGACGCACAGATGCTAAATCCTCGATTCCTGATTAAGAGAATAAAGTAAATAACAACCACATCAAAGTCTCAATACAACAAACCCGAAAAAAAAAAAAAGGGTACTATCACATATGAGTCCCTTCTTTAAGGAAACAAATATGCTAAAAATGACTTAGTTCTTGATAGTGAAATTCAGATTTGGGTTTTCCAGTAGTCAGAGAAATGTAATTTATTGCTATAAAATTTTACAATTTTAAATAAGTTACTAACTATTTACCAACAAAATTTTGGTTTCCTTTCAATAAAAACTTTGCAGTTATCTTGAAATTTTCTGAAATAAAGTTCGTCGTTAGTGTAACTCTTTTTCCATGTATTTTTGTTTTTTCCTTCTAAAACTTCAAATGCTAAAGAGAAAACGTGTTTCCTTCATTTCAACTCGAAAAATTATTCCCCTTTGTCTTTCAAACACTTGCACAGAAGAACAAACACTTTGTTCCAACACTTTCTTCCGCATAACTTTCAGCCGAAATGGCGATCTGAGCAAACTTTCTTCAAAAATCGATGACAGAAACTAAAAAATGAAAAATAAAGAGGACGAAGAAACTTAAATCTGTTTACTATCTCCATAACCAAGCAGAGAGATGAATAATAATTTTGAAGTTCCTAGGCACGAAAGCACGAGAATAACAAGACCCAACATAGAATTTTCCTTTCATTTTTCTTCACTTTCTTAGTAACCAAACATGAAAATGAGTAAAGCAAAATCGATGATACCTGAGAGGAGCAGAAGCACGGCGAAGAGCCCACATGGTGAGTGATGAGAAAGCGAAATCAGAAGCTTAAACAGCAAAAATGGCGGAGGAGCTTTTTCGATGTTGTAGAGTGGTGGTGACGGTGAACGTTTTTGTACATAAAAAGCTAAAAGCCGAAAAGCCCCCCCTTTCTTAAAACCCTAAACCCATTTGAGAATGCCGCACAACAATTTCCTCTTTATGCTACTTTTAGGCCCAGATGTTACTGAAATAAGAGATGGTGCCCCTTCACTCTGCATAAATAACGAAAAATACTCTGTTGTGAACTTTTTATTTCATTGTAGATGTAGAATTTACTAAGGGGCCGTTCACTTTGTAGATCACACTCGAGTAAGCTCAACTTGAGTGTGAAATTGAGTAAAGTTATGTGTTTATTAAACGTAACTCAAATTTCAAACTCGAGTTGGTGAGTTTCACCCACTCCTTGTTTTCTCATTACTCAAGTTTGATTCTACAGTGCGGATTGTGTCTGTAGAAAATGATACTTCTTTGTAATTGGAGTTTAGTTTTAGTACAAGTGAACACAAAACTCAAGTTTTAAATGTTAAATTATTCTCTTCCTAAACACTTAATTCAAAATCCAAACCAAACTCAAATTTTTTACAACTCAAATTCACTTTTTTAACTCTAATCAATAAATTTAAATTAGTGAAGTGAACGCGCCCTAAACGATCACTAATTTAGGGAGTTTCTCTGGTAAACCGTCATATTAGTATGACCAATTTTTTTTACTGTTAAATATAGTTAAAATTAAATTAGATTAAAAAGTATATAAAATAAACAATTTTTATACGAATCTGACAGTTGCATCTCCGTTTCGCACAAATGGTGGAATCCACGGGAGTGTCATGTAAGATCCACTATTTATGTGAGATGGGATTAAATCTATGAAATTGATTATCATTTTTTTTTTTTAACTAAAAACTAGTTTCTCTGTGATGTTTCAATAAAGAAAAAAAATTTTAAACATTTTTTTCTTTTTTTCCTTTTTCCAAAGTACAATATGATGAAGGGGTCATGGAATATTGGAGAGGATGAAACAAAAATACCCAAGTAAAAAAAAGTTAAAGTTTTTTAGTTTTTATTCACGTGGTAAAGTTCAAATCACACGTTTAATTTTAGTGTGTTAAATGAAGTGACATAATATGATTGAATCCCAAATGAGACAGGAGCGGTAAGACTATGTCTTTATAAGTGTAAAAATTTAAGGTGCATTTGAAATTGGTTTTTGATTATTTTTTAAAATGTTTTGCACGTTTTTGATGCACAAAAATGAAAACAGTCTGCAAACTGTGTTTGTTTAGCAAATGTTCTAAAAACAAAAACGAAAACAAAAAACAATGAAAATGATTTTTGTGAAGGAATTAAAAACGGTTAAAAGTTATTTTTCCTTTTCTATTTTTAATTTCTAGTACTTTTCAACAATTTTATAATATATTCATTAATAATTATAACCAAACATGATTTCACTTTTTTATTATACTCAAAATAATCTTTAAAAAACTAACCAAACGTAGTTTTAGAATCGGTCCTAAAATGATTCTCAAAACAATCTTATTTTTATTTTTATACTGAAAATAAAATCATTTTGAAAACGTTACCAAACGGGCCCTTAAATTTTACCTCTTTCTTTTTTATAAAATATGACAAGAGGGCTTGATAGGTCAAGGTATGTTATTAGGTATCAGCTTACAGTAATGGTTTAGCAAAAAAAAATAATAAATAAATAAATAATGCCCAAAGGCTAAAAGCAAGGAAGTCACAGAGTGGCTTCTTCCTCTAAAGTCTCAACATCACTAACATCAAGAAACAAAGCTTTGTGAGCAAGCTTATGGGCCAAGACATTATCTGATCTGAGAATCCACTTGAAAACTATCCCAGGAGAATCAGATATGGCCATGATGGTATATGGAGGAAGAAGAAAGTGATCGTCCAGTTCGGAGGAGGAACTCTAGACGTCAGAGCCTGATAGGACTCAATAAGAATGGTCTTGGGTAGTTAGTTTGATAATAGAATTTGTTACAGTGTAGTAATAGCTGTTAACAGTTTGTTAGAAGGGTATTAGTAATATAAAAAAAGGTATTAGTATTTGGGTGAGGAGGGGATTGATTAGAGTAAATTTGGGAAACCCTTAGGAGAGCTAACATATCTCTCGAAAGTCTGTAAATTTATCTTATAATCAAGTCTAATTCTTGTTTTCAATAATAATCTTTTCTTGGTTCTTATCAGAGCCTCCCTTCTATAGGCATCTAAAAGAAACGCAAATCTCAATTACAATTAACAGATTTTTACAAGTCCTACACCTTTCAGTGTCTATACGACTCATGAGGCCTCTTCTTAGAGAGTGCGAACAACAAGTCACCCACCTTTTGGTATGTATAAGACCATTTCTTAGAGAGTGTGAACAAGTTCCACACTTTTCAGTGTCTATAGGACATCTTCTTTTGTAGAGAGATAGTTTCCTGATGTTCTTTCATTTGAAAGCAATTTTATGCAAATATAACAGAGAAATAATAATGATGAAAAAGAGGAAGAAATAGTACTTACTCTTGTCTTCAAATACACAAATTTCTATGTGTTTTCCTCTATTCTTTTTCCTTTCTCTACATACAACTCCTCTCTCTTTTTCTTTTTTTTTTTTTTTTTTTACTCTCTCATACTCCCTCACGTATACACACTGCACATGCATATGCATGCTGTTGTTATTTTTTTATTTGCATTTTATCCCACGTTTTATGGGATAGTGTTCGGAGAGAAAGAGTAGTTATTTTATAGCCTATCCACTCCCTTTGTTTTGATTGGTTCATTTTTATCATGCTTAAATGTGATTGGCCAATTCCTATTTTGTAGGAAAGGATATCAACAACTTCGCTGGCCTGAGGTTGTCCCGCCAAAACGCTTCGGTGATCGTTGAATACGCAGTTGATTACCTCCAATTCGCGCCTCCAACGGTGGTCGGCACCCTTAAGCACTTGATCATTCTGCACTTTCCACAGCTGGTAGCAGCAATGGCGCCCCAAATGATGAAGTCTTTATTCGGAATACCATGAGGGGAGTTCAGTAACCACTCGACACAATCAGCTCCATTCTGTAGAGGTAGAATCTCCGTCTTAACACACCAAGGGCCAACAAACCAGCACATAAAGCAGATATGTGCATCAGTCTCCAAAGTACCTGCACAAACTGAACACACAACATCAGAAGAAAACATCCTCACCCGGACCCGAGTTGGGAGAACTCCTTTCACCACACGCTACAAGAACACTTTGGCATCGTCCATTTTATAGATTCGAGTTTTCAATTCTAAATTTCTACAGTTAAAAAACTTTCAGAAAACGTCACATCTAACAGTTAAAAGCTCTTAAAAAATGTCACATCTTAGCTCGAATTAAAATTTTGAATTCACGAAGCGAACGAGATCTTTATAACGCAAACTCCAAATCCTCCTACCCAGTGCAGACTTCGTCTCCTCCCCTTCGTTTGTGAAGAACCTATAAGCGCTTTGATGCTAATTTTCCTAACTCCTTAGTTGTTCATTACAACCAAAAAAAAAAAAGGTTTTCCAATCACATATATAAAGCAGCTCCACTAAATTGTACTGAAGACAATCCAACGGAACTCCATTAGCAATTATTACAAGTAAACAAGGAAAATTACCCACAGAATTCAGATATAATGGCGAAAAGTGCTTGGAGTTGAACTAGGTTTAATCCAAGTAGCGAGAGGTTGGGAACGTCAGCTCCAAGTTTCCACATGTGATAAACACCAATATCAAGACCCAATCCATCTTCATGTCATCGCCATAAGAAAAATGCTATTGTTGTTGCAATTAAAGGTCTCGTTCATTTTACCGATTTAAGTTTTTAATACTAAGTTTTTATAGTTAAAAACTCTCAAAAAAATATTACATTTAATTTTATCTAATTTTTCTACTACAATTAAAAATTTTTTAAAAATGTCACATAAAACTTAAATTCACGAAGCGACGAGGCCAAAATTGTGCGCAAGGCCGATGCTCCATGAGTTACCAATATTACTGAAGAAAAACGCCTTGTCGTTGATGTTCCTCACTGCCTCCCATTCTGAACTCTCAAAATTGAACTTTTAAACAAAGAATTGGACAGTTTTCTCGAACCCAATATCTTTCCTACTGCATCGAAAAACACCATAAAGATCGACTTGCAATGACACCAAGTATGCCCCCGTATGTTTTGCAGATGACGTATTCGCGAAACGGATGAGAAGCAACAAAACTTTGCTCTTACGGAATAGAACCCATTAAAATCAATCCTCACTAGTGATCCCTTTTTACAAAGTTTATATTACTTGTAAAGGCTAAAATAAAGTTAAGTCCACCGCATTATTTAAATATAAAAATAACTCGTAACAACATTGGGTCGTCCCATGCCAATCACATAGGGAAAATTTTTATTGAGCCGTGGTAAATAATAGAAATAAACAACATATTTTAAAATAATCTAACAGAGTTTTCCAATTCACCCCCTTGAATTTTATATAATTTCTCCTTTTTTTTATACCAAATTTGTCGATCTTCTACTTCTCTCTCTTCTTTGTCGCTTATACTCTCTCTCTCTCTCTCTCTCTCTCTCCTCTATTTCTGCCATAGTTCGAAGCTCTCTCTCTTCCATTCTTGCCATCGTTCGAAGCTCACTCTCCTCCGACAGTCCCTCTTTCTCTCTCTCGCTCTCTTACTCCCTCAAGCAACGTTGTTATATATATATGGTAAATGTCGTATTTCCTTCATTTACCAGATAAACCAATATTTAGTAAATGAGGGATTTATCATCTAAATCGCCAAATTATCAGAAAGCAGCTTATTGGTTACAACATCAAAGCATTTATTTAACTGGTAAATCCATCATTTATCACCTAAATTCTCCATTTACCAAATTGAACAAAATCTGTTTGTTAGTAAATGAAGCATTTACAAGGTAATTTTGCATGTACTAACAGAATATGTTCGTGAATAGTAAATGCATTCTCCTTTCTATTATAGTTATAGAAAGATAGAAAATTCCTGTTCTGGGATTGCTCTACTTCAAAAACCATAAAACTTAAGGAGGTATATTTTTTAAGTACTTATAACTTCAAAATCGAGTTAAAAGAAAACGCATCGAAACATCACCCACAAAAATAGAATATGTTCAACTTTTCTTTTATGTTAACTGTGCATCAATAAAAGGGAGAAACCAATGAACGGAACAATGAATTTAAAAGAAAAGGATGAGCTATTACTTGCTAGTATATAAATCCTAACAAGTAATAACACATGTACATATATCTTTGCCTAGTTCAATTATCAATCACAAACTATAGTCATCCGGTAGCCAAAAAAATAAAATAAAATAAATGACGTATAAGTCACTGAAATCCGGAGCCCATAATCACGCACAGCAAGGATGCGAAAATATAATATATAGTTCCTTTTTGAATTCTTTTCAATAAATGCAGAAAAACTAACGAAAAGCGTTTGGGGTCAAACCAGGCGTTGTCCAAGTTGAGCGGACGAGTGAAGAAGTTGAAGTTGACACACCTAAACCAAGGCCTTCAGTTCTTCGCGTTTCCATGTCATAAACGCCAATGTCAAGACCCTGGACATTGTGCAACCACTCTAGCTCCCAATTGTCATCCGTAAAGTAGATCCTATTCTTCCTGCAATTAACAGTGTTTGCAGAAAAAATGCTCCATGAGGTGTTGTTGCCAACGAAAAAGGCCTTGTCCCTAATACTGATTACACTTTCCCACCCGACGCCTCGAGGATTGAACTTGTATACTGCAAACTCCACCATTCTCTGATCAGACCCCATATCTTCGCTGTAGCGGAAAACCCCGAAAAGATCATTATCAGGTGACGCCACCAAGTATGCTCTGCCTGTCCTTTCCATTTCAGGCAGAGGCCCGACCGATTCACCTATGGGATGGGCAGCAATGAGCTCAACTTTTGCAGAAAGAGGCCCAGAAAACTCCATCAACTTCACTAATTCATTGACTGTAGAACTCATTTTACCTGATATGTTGTGGAAAGCAAACTCTATCCTAACAAGTGAGCCATCATCACAAAGTGCGTATACTTGATCTTGGCCTCGTAAGTAAGAGATGTCTCTGAAAAGTAGCTTTTCTGGATTGCTAATCCAAATCCATTCTCCATCTCCTGGTACCCGGGTAAAAGCCACTCAATTTTCTGGATTAAAAATTACCATGAGAAGGAACTTATCAATCTTGATCTTGAACACTAGGATTTTATGTATCATGTGGAACTGATTTTTCCTAGAAAGCTGGTTGTGCATTGTTGGGAAAGGTGGGAGATTGATGCACACTTGCGAAATGGGATTCATAAGTTGGGCTTCAAGTTCAGGGTCAACAGTTACAAGCCAACCATAGGAAGATCCCCAAATGCGCCTTCTTACAACTGCAGGTAGTTCTAGTATGAAACCATTGTTGTTGTGGAGATTGAAGAAAGAGTGAGAGGAGCTGCCCGAATTCTCAGAGAGCATAAGACAAGGAGGTTTGGGACCTTCATCCCATTCCATATTGGAACAAACACTTCGGCTCGAGTGACAGACCTCCGAAAAGGCCACAAAATCCTTGTAGTAAGGGACCTTTTTTAAGATCTTCTCAAGGCAACCGTTGTGGTGGAGTTGGCTTAGCTTATCAGGATAGCTGTCTTTTGACTCATCATCAACTGCGGTCTTTACAGATTGGGAGTCAACATTTGCATCTTTGGGTAGTAGATTCTGTACGTCATCAGTCAAATCCTTGTAGTAAGTGAATTTAATTAAGATACTTTCAAGGCAATCATCATCGAGTTGGCTTGGCCGAATGGGATAGCTGTCTTTTGACTTATCATCAACTGCTGTAGCCATCTCTACAGATTGTTCAGAGGTACCATTTTCAAGTATTTTTTTACCTACACTCACCATCAGCTCCAGTACATCATCGGTCAACGCTTGTATAAAATCACTTCTACGCAAAAACAAAGGTAAGTTAGTTGAAAACTAGGATACGAGACAGTAAGTGGTACTAGTTTTCTAGGCAAAAACAAAGTGAACTGAGTTCAAAAGTGGTAAAGCGAAATAGACGAGAGAACAGAGAAGAAAATTGATGAGGACATGTGTGTTTTCTTTTGAAAATCCAGAGACCAAATTTTCAAGAAAGAAAGTTCATACATGAAAAGGAAAGACCAAGAAAAGTTCAATGGCACAAGTACTAGAAACTCAAAATAAAAAAGAATGCTAATCAACTATACATTAATAAACTTTCTACATTTTGAGGATAGATTATAGTATCTATCCTTCCTGAACTTCTCATAGGTTGGCAGTTTTATCTCTATTTTTTGTTTTCACAATTTAGTTCCCAGATTTTTTTAACTAGGGGACTTGATCGGGTCGAAGTTGAGATAAGGGTTGAGTCAAGGACACGGACAAGGTCAAGGCCTGGGTAGGGGCCTAAGTCAACGTTGGGGTGAAACTTAAGGTCAGGTGTTGGGGAAAAAGGCTAGGGCCAAGGCCGAGGTGAGGTAAAGAGATAGGGTTATTGCATTGTTAGTCTCTGAACTACAAGAATTGTGACACTTTGGTCTCTGAACTTTTAATTTTGGCAAATTAATCCAAAAACTTTTTTTTTTTTTTTTTTTGACAATCTTGGTCTCTTGCAAATTACATTAAGTGCACAATGTTCTGGTTTTCAAGGGTTTATAACATTAGTGAAGAGAACGTTTTGCACTTAATGTTAACTATTTCTATATCATTTTCATGTTATCATGCAATGCAAACACAATTACCTCTATTAAATTACATAAATTCATTGTGAATTTTATTGCTAGAGAACAAAACCGACAAAAAATAGTTTAGAGAGTAACTTGTCAAAATTAAAAGTTGATGGACCAAAGTGTCACAATGCTCATAGTTCGGGGGACTAACAATGTTAACGGTGAATGAGATACTGAGCGGAGAAAGTGATGAAAAAGTGTTGAAATATTACAAGGGTATGAAGGAACAATGAGAGAGGGCAAAAGAGAGAATGAGGAATACGTGCAAATTTTTTTAGATTAAATTTTTTCTCCCATAGGTGAGGGAAAAAAAAAAAATCCACCTGCTCTATTTAATTTTTTCCAGATTTTCTTTAATTTTTCATTAAACCCATTCTCTGTGTTCCAAAGGATAAAAAAATTTAAACCTCAAAATGATTTCTTTTCTTTTCTTCCAAAAATCTGAGCTCCAAACATAGGCTAAAGTATACATAGGAAAAAAATAAGATACCTTTCTTTTGAATCACAACCCCACCCTATTAGTTTCATCATCCATTCCCAAACCCAATTCTCAAATTATTCCCCAGTTCTCAACGTACAAAACCTAATTTAGAACAAGCATTGACCTTTTCTGGTTCTCCTACAATTCATGTCGGTTAGCGTTCGATAGGTCATAAGCCTCAGGGGACAGAGCTACATTGGGTTCGGGGAAGTGGGAACAGCTAGCTTCCAACCATCTTCCTCGTCTCCCTCACTGTCTCCCCTAGAAAAAATTCAACATAAATTATTTTAAAAGGTTTTACTGCACATCATATTGTTTCAACTAAATTACAATAGGGGATCCGTCCCTGCCTGGTCCCTTACTATGCTTCATCCCACGAATGTTCCATTACTAGAAAAGCAATTAACACTGGAAAAAAAACCGCAAGCTCACCAATGCTAGATGAGTCTGATTTAATTTGTGACTAAAAACAATCAGTTGGTTACATCACCAATCAGTTTGATAAAAATTTATCAGCATACTGTTTGATAAAATTACTAATGGTCCAACTGTAAGTTGATAGCTCTGTCACCAAATGGGTAACTATCTACGTTTGAAATGGTTTGGCTAGCTAGTGATGCAAGAAAAACAGCCAGGCAACATGAGTTTCTTTTGCTAACCATTCTTATTTTACTTGTTATGACATGTTAATTGATACGGCATATTTTTCCTAGGGGATGGGAAGGGGGACTAAGAAGCCGAGACCAAGTTTGCTAGCATCATTTTTCGCTGATAGCATGTAATTACTGATTTAATAGTTACTAATTTGGTAGTTGATATATCATTTAGAAATAGCAATGATAAACCATACTCACAAAACCGAAACAAAACATGAGAAACATTATTAACATAAGTAGAAAACAAAAATTGCAGGTACCTGTACTTCCTTGACTCCCACCCTTTTAATTGATCTACCCTGGTCCGAGCATCTCTCCACTTTAGCAACTTGTCCGGGTCATGCTTGAAACGCTCTTCATGTCTATCAAATGCAGCTGCATAAGCCCCTGTTTGTTTTCGAACAACTCTTGGACCTACACCATAAATTACGGATACACCCAATTGCTCAAGTTCCTTCTTGCAATCAAGTATTCTAGCAAGTTCATCCAAGCACCATGAAGTAGAAGCATAGTTTTTCGAGAAAATGATTACAGAAAGTTTTGATTCTTGAATTGCATGCATAAGTGCACCCCAAATTCCTATCAGACGTTGCCTATTAATATAGCTTTGTATTTTCTTTTGACGTAAAGCAGCATCACCATGCCTAACAAAGAAACAACAAACATCCTTAGATCTACAACTACCAAAACCATCTTTTGTTTGCGGAGTAGGCATAGTAGACGATGAATAACAAGCTGTAGCCATATTTGTACAAATCTGCAAATCAAAAGAAAATGAGAAATTAGTACTTATTCTTATTGTTGGAAGCAAAATTCCGTCAAACACTAAATGATCATCCTTAAACTAGTAATTCAAATGAAACAAATGACTTAGTCAAGAACGTTATATGAACACTTATAATGCGCTAAGAAACCTGCAGAATAAACAAGTAAAAACCAGAGTACAGGTGTAATGCCACAATTTAAAATAGATTGTTAGTAAAGGTGTTTAATTCCCTCCTAATTATGAGATTTATTCTCTCCTTAACGCAAAGAATTGATTCAGCTATTGATGTAACAGACCATTGAATATGTTTTAACTCTAAACGTTAAGTGCCTTCAACTGACTAAAGTTCGCATTCGCAGTTGTTTATAATAATCTTTCGATGCTCGGGCTTGTCAAACTTGGCTTCTCACTTAGACAGTGTCATGGCCGTTTGTGTCCCAGTGTCTGGACTTGCTGAACTTGGCCTTGGACCTTGTTCACATCAGAGATAATGCACACAAAAAGATTTTCAAGTGAAGCTCAAACTTGGTATGGAGCGGCTGTTGCTCGGAAGCTTGCGCGATATGAGATCAAATGTTTGCCTTTTTTATATATAAGATAAGAATGAGACACCGTATCTCCTCCTCCTCCTCCTCTTTTGTAAGAGTAAAACTTGCTCTTTTTTTCCTTTCTGTTATTATTATTATTGAAGAGGATTAGTGCTCGTGCTAGCCTTGGAGAGCAATAATGCTCGTGACAGGATAACTTACACGAGCATTAGCGCTATTTGTTGTTATTACTATTAGGTTTTTACACTTTTTGTCTTTTTTTGTCCCCTCTTTGCCCTCCATTTTCCTTTTCATGTTGGAACAAGAAGACAAAAAGAATGACAAAATAAAATAAATTCTAATAATACGGAACACTTCTAATTTATTTATTGCAAATATATATTTTTGCCTTTTAACTAGCGTCAAGGATTTACATTAAAGTCGAGTTTTTGAAAAACCTCCATCAGTATTTCCTAAGAAACTTCTAATACAATATATACACACATTTGTATCCACGCAACGCAGATGGCGATAACAAACTCAGTAAATCGTAAATATACGAATGACTATCATATTTCTTCTCTATTCACATTCTTCACTAAGTTCGAATTGCATTTCTAGAAATTCCATAAAAAAAAAAAAAGACCAGAACTAGAAGATCACAGGCCAAAATAAATCCATCCAACAAGTGCAATAAGCAATAAATTTCAAACGGATCACAACATAACAGATTCAATCGCAGATCAGTTTCTTCGATTGGAACATAACACAGATCCGATTCTTCAAATTTCATCCGGTGCCTTTTTGTTTTCAAAATTTCGTCAATCAAAATCAATTTTCCAGGAAAAATAAAAAGTTTATCCAGAATCAAAATAGAAAGAAAAAGTCGAAAGAGAGAAAGAGAGAAGTTGAAATGAGAAAACGCAAACCTTGAGGAAAAGGAAGTGGAAGTGGAAGAGAAAGAGGAGGGTGTAGAGAAGTCGCAGCACCGTTCTTCCTCACTTGTTTCTTCTTTAATCCTTAAGGTTTCCTTAATGGAACCCTAATCTTACGCTTATACTTATACCACGTGGTAAAATTCTTCTTTTCTCAACCCCGTTAACACTGTTACAACTTCTACAACGTGGCAAAATCTAGGGCACGTTTGTTTTACTTGAATTGTTTATGTGAGAGAAAAGTAATAGTAAAAAGTTAAGTTTTAATTTTTATAAAAAAAGAAATTATAATAAAAGAATTTGAGTTGTGAAAAAATTAAAGCCCTAAATAGTAAGAGAGTCACAAAAGCTATCAAGACCCTTGAAGTGAAATCGTAGAACAAAGATCGAATGTGGTTTTAGTTATATTCCTAGTAGAACTCTATGTGTTATGCACGTGCGAAGTAATCTATATATCAAGTTTTAATTATCGTGTTATTATTAAAAACATAAAAAATTTGAATATAAAATCTCATAAAAAAGGAAAAAATAAAGTTTAGGGCAATAAATCAAAAGGGGTAAAAAAAGAAGACTAAATTGAAGAAATAAATAAGTTTTAAGCAAAAAGGAGCAAAACGAAAAAAAATAAAGTTGCCGGACAAAATAAAAAAAAAAGTCAAAAAGAACAAAAATGAAGAAATAAGTTTTAAGATAAAAATAACCAAAACGGAAAAAAAAATGAGATTTTAGGACAAAAAATAAATGAAAATGGTTAAAAAAGATTAAAATAAAGAAGTAAAGAAGAAAGTATTAGGGTAAAAATAACCAAAACGAAAAAAATAACGTTTTAGGATAAAATTAGGCAAAAAATTAAAACAAAAAATAAAATAAGACTCAAGGATAAAAGTAAAATAGGGGTGATGCTTAGAGTTTATGGCTTTAGAAATAAATGTAATCATTCCTTTATGTCGTTCTGAAATCAATAAAGTTTTTTGTATATATTTATGTATTATCCTCTTTATATTCATATTTGTTCAACATATGATAAACAAACTGAAAGTCTAAAACTGTCACTCTAATAGTGTGTTTCGTATGAATGAAAAGTGGAAGGAAAGAAAATGTTGGAGGGATTTTAGGATGGAAATTGGTAAGTTAGCTTGTTTGGTAGAAAGAAAATTAGGAAAAAAAAAAAAGAAAATTGAATAGAAATTGTGATTGGCGGGTCTCACCATATTTAATCTCTCTAAAAGTATGTTTGGTAGGAAAGAAAAGTAGAAGGAAGGAAGAATGTGGAGAGATTTTAGGAGAGAAAATGGAAATGTTTGTTTGGTAGCAAGGAAAAGAGAAAGGAAGAGAAAATGGAGTGGAAAATAATCCACGTGGATCCCACCATTTTTCTTCTTTCCACAAATGGACAGAAAATGAGATGGAAAATAGGGACAACTAATTAAAGTGAGTAAAGTTACTAAACTACCATTTTCTCCATCAACATCCAAGCAAAAAATTTAAGGGTATAAAAGTAATTTACGAGTAAGATTTTCTCTTTCCTCCCAATTTAACTTCCAATACCAAACAAGTGAAAGTAAGCTCATTTTCTTTCCACATAAAAGAAAATTAATTTTCTTTTCATCATTGCTATTTTTCATCACTTCCATATTTTCTTTCTATCCTATTTTCTTTCCTTCTTACCAAACATAGCATAAAAGTAGGAGGATTTTAGGAAGAAAAATGTGAATAACTACCTAAATGAAGTCAAATTACTAAATTGTCCTCATTTTTCATCGAAAGTTGGTTCTAAAAATTGGCACTTTTTTTTTGGGATAAATAACTTGATTCATAGTAAGTCATCAACAGAAAACTTTGATTCATCGCAGAGATATGATTTTGGGGTTTTATACTAGGAAATGATAAACCATATTTCAATAATTGTCTTATCAATTACAGCCAAAAATTTGAAAGAGAGAAATCAGATTGGTGCATATATTATAATAACGACAAATATGTCAATATATTTTTCTTTTTTTTTCAAAAAAAAAATCCAGCTACCATTTTTTATCACAATAATTACAATATTAATCAAGCCATAATATCATCAACATTGCATTGGCAATATGTGTGTATTGTATACATAAAAGGTTTTTGTTTTGTAGAAAATTTCTAATGTGTGTGTATATATACATAATATAGATGGAATATATGTTTAAGTTACATGAATTTTTTGAGTTAATTTGATGTTGAATACAGTATTATTTATACTTTAATTAGAAAATAATATTAATAAAACATATTTGGGTAAAAAAGTAATTACACCAATAATAATTTTTTCATCCCTTTAGTTTCACTTCCAATTCCAAATAAGGGAAGATAGATTTATTTTTTTTCTTCCTTATCATACCAAACAAGTCAAGGGAATATCAAAATATTTTCTATCCTTCTAATTTTCTATGCATTATAGTTTTTCTTTCCCTCCCGTTTTCTTTCCTTCTTACCAAACAGAGCATAAGTCTTAAGATCGTGCATGTAATGAGAAGAACATGTAAAAAACATAAATCTATAGATGATATTGTAAACATATGATCCGTAATAAAGTGAATAAAATTGGGCACTTTATTCATGTTAAGATTGTTATATATGTTGTCTACTTCCTAACAGAGATGGTTTGTCTTGGTCGTTGAAGTGGGACTCCATAGATAGAGACGTTTATAAAGTTCCTAAGTGTAGAATATATATTTGATCAGATCAAAGTTGAATTGTTTTAATTAATAATTCTATTTGAATAAAACAATTTACTTTTGATTAATTATATGTGATCATCTTAATCCTAAGTGACATCCTAACATAATGTAAAGGTACGCATACCGGTACGTTGGAGATATGACTCTTGTGTGCATAGATTTATTATTCATACATAGGGAATTCATAGCTCTTATAAAGAGTTAATGATATCCTCTTACGTCATTATCCGTGGATTAAAAATACGAGAGCTCAATCATTAGACTACTTTGTGTTGTCTAATGGTTTACTATTTGTATTGGTATGAATAGTAGATTTTCCAATAAAGTGATAATGGAACATAAGATAAATATGACCGGGTAAGTAAAACAGAACTTGACGTTAAGTCGATTATGGATATCCTATCAGGATGATACACTAATATAATAAGTCATGGACGAGAGCTAATCAGAGTTTTGTAAATATATTATATAAATCGAGAGTGCAGTTCTAGACTTTTTGTTGAATAGCACTAGAGTTTATAATCATGTGATGAACTTGTTAGTGAACAAGTACTGTCATGATCATAGGAGCTTGATCTATATATGTCCATAAGGTCTTTTTGCTAGCTCATTTTTCTATAATGATACAATGTGTTTCCTACATATTAGTAACTTATGTTATTTCCGTTAAAGGTTCAAAGTCAAGTATGAGATCCATGATTAATTCATGAATTATTTATCGAGTCAATTAATTGTTAAATTAATTCAAGATTAATTGGTTGAATTATTGTTTTTAGTTTTATTGAATATGAAAAAGCTATCATATGACTGTTTAAATAAGATAACTTCTACATTGGGTTATTTTGATTAAAGGTGAGGCTTTATGCAAGTTTTTCATATTAAATAAACTAAGAAAATGGGAAATTAGAACAATACCGGTAGACCTGTGATGGAGGTCGGTCAACTGAAACATAACTTTTGTACATGTTACGTATTGGCACCGGTCGACTGGTGGGTTTATAAAGGCTCGGGACCGGTCGACCGGTCATAACTGCTGACATAGCAAAACCAACTTAATGCAATTTGTTACGCGATTTTGGCTTTGAGAAACCTAATTATTGTGGGATATGACTTCTTAAACTCTATAAATAGCCCAGTAAGTCACATTGTTCATTAGATCACTTAAGAGATTTTTTGGGGGCTATTGGTAAGAGTTCCTGAGAGGAAAAATTAAATAAATATCAAGATCGATTTTTCTTTTGACTCTCTTGTGGTTGGAATAAGTTCAAGATACCAAGAGGAGATTAAACGTCGTCTGCCCACTCGCACCCCGATCGTGAAAATGGACTAAATTGAAAAAATAAATAGGTTCGAGGGTGAAAAGAACCAAAATGAAAAAAAAAGCTTTATGGTAAAAATAAAAAAAAGGGTTAGAAAAGGGTCAAAATGAAAAATAAATAAGTTTTAAGATAAAAAAACTAAAACAAAATATAAAATAAAATTTCAGGACAAAAATGAAAAAAAAAAGCTAAAAAAGAATTAAAATGAAGAAATAATAAATTTTAGGGTAAAAAGTAAAAAATAAAAAAGAAAAAAGACTTGAAAAAAGGGGGCATTTCGACCAAAACGAAGCCATTTTGGTCGAAAAGTACCCAACAGTGTCATTATTTATACTTCTTAGGTTTTGATTAAAGCGCGCCCAACAATGTGACTAATGTGTCACTTCTTATATATAGATAGATAATGAGAATATTCTGCATGTATATGCATGTACATTGGGAATATTGTTGGGAATTTTTGATAGTGGACCTACATATTAACATTAATTGTACATTATATGCTATCTAATTTTGGGCCTATAACATGTGTGTTCAATTGAGTGATGGGTGAATGAAGGAAATAACAGATTTGAGAGGGGTAATTCAAACTATAGCAGATATTAGAGGATGTTTAGTAAATAGCACAAAAGTTTCAATTAGATATTTTAACATCTCATGCATTACAAAAAATGCCCCTAAAATACTCAAAATTTTCAAACTAAAAATTCTCAAAATTTTCGGGCCCCGTTCACTTCATCGATTCGAGTTTAGAATTCGAGTTTTGCTACAGTAAAAAGCTCTCAGAAACAATCACATCTAACTTTTTTGCTATAGTAAAAAGCTCTCACATAAAGTCACATCTCAACTCGAATTAAAAACTCGAATCAGCGAACTAAACGGGCCCCAAATCTCTGTCACTCTGCCTCTCTCACATACTCTCTCTCTCTCTCTCTCATTTTTCTCTGTTGCTCTCCCTCACCCCTCTATCCTTTGCAACTTTCTCTAGGCTTGTTCGGTGGGCTGAACTTACTCGAGAAACAACACTCGAGTGTGGGTTTTAGGCCCAAGTTGTCGTTCGGCCTCGAATTACTTGAGCTGAAACTCAAGTCATCTCTCGAGTTTTTCCCCTGTTTTTGAGTTGAAGTCCTCCCACCTACTTGAGTTAAAGGGGACTGAACTTCTACAGTGTATTACCTGACCGAATCCCTGCCGCGATTCCTCCACGCCTGTCGCTTGCTTTCTTCCTTCGAGCCTGAATCATTCACGTGCTTCTCCTCTGATCGAGAGTGGCAGGTTGCAGAACTTTTGACCGTTCCCCTCCGCTTCTTCTCATAATCTATTTTGAGTCAAGTTTTCATTCGGAAACCCTAGCCCCCAATCTTGACGAATCCGATTTAGGTCGTTTTTGTTTCCCCTTCAAAACGGGGAAATTTGTGGGGAATCCATCGGTGCGGCGACCTCGGTGGGTAAACATCGTACTTCGATGTAGGGCCAAGAGTTCGTGCCGTAGATCTTTCCGGTTGCATCGTCGAACCTACTTCCCCTGCCTCTGTCGTCGCCGGTACCTCAGACTTGTCCTTCCTTCCTCACGTTTAGGGAATCTCCAAGGGGATCAAATTTCATCCTCCATAGGCTCCAATTCGGTAAGTATATTGATTTCTTTGCTCAGCGTTTTGTGATTTTTGAGTTTGATCTGCGTTTTGTGATTTTGAGTTTCATCTGCGTTTTGTGCGTCTTGTGCTGTTGAGTTTGATCTGCGTTCTGGGCGTTTGATGATTTTCAGTTTGATCTGTTTTGTGCTTTACGTGATTCTGAGTTCGATCTGGGGTTTGTTAGGGAAAAAGTAAAAATAGAGGTTTGTGAGGGGTGTGGAGTTCGGGTTGAGAAGTCTTGCTTGCCACACCCATCTTTGTATTGTAAAGTCTAGTCAGATGGGGAATTTTTCATTGAATTTTTCCTTCTTTCTCTGTTTTTTTTCCTCAAACAATGCAAGACGTATTAAATTGAACCCCATTTTTAACTTTAAATGTATATTTTTGGAATTTAGTTTCGAAAAACAAAGTGATGAAATAAGGGAAAAAAATAGAACTAAAAAGCATATATATATGTAATTACCACTTAAATTTATTCTGATTTTGCATACTATAGTTGATTTTGAAATATAATTTCTTTGTTAATAAAAGTGCATTATTAATAAGTATCCTTTGTTCTTTCGGATTAATTTATATATATACTTGGCTAGGAAGAAAAAAGTTTGTCTTTGACTTAAAATTTATGGAACGTTTTATGTGGTGTTAAAATAAAGAAAGAAATTCTATACTATGATTGAGTTGACTAACAAAATGAAATCTTATACCGAATCCATTTTGGGCTACAATCAAGATAGGAAAGATTCACATTGTTGTTTGGATATGTTAACATATGTAAGTTTCAAGGACTGAGTTGTATTTCTCGTTAGTTACATACTAATATTAGAATACATTATCCAAAATTTACATTAAGCACAACACCATGTAAGTTGGCGAATCACATGTTTAGAAGTAGGATTCTTTTTTTTTTATATATATATATATTTGTTCAAAGAGGTGAATTATATATTTTACACACGCAATACATGGTTTCCTATTATTTCTCTACTATATATATATATATTAAAATAAATATCATATTTTGAATACTCAAAAATAAAATCCAATAAAATAAACGTTGATCACATTTAAGAACTTTCTGTTACTTTAGCTTTTCTAAAGCAGCAACCAAATAAACGTTGATCACATTTGGGCTGTTTTGGATATGAGATTTATGTAAGCATTACTAACCTTATCTGCTTCCACATTGCAAGGTAATGACATCTTATTTGTTAATGTTTTTGGTGGCATTTCGTGTTTGTTTTAGGTGAAACTACTACTATGTGATAGTTCATTTATGACTGCACTTTCTTGTACATGTTCACCGTGGCTATGATGATTTATTTGTATTTAATGGCCTAGTTCATATTATGTCGAGTGATATCCGCCGGTTGGACAATTATTGGTTGCCGGTTTATGCAAAAACTCATGGCATAGTGTTCGTTTGAGCTGTTGACCATTGGTCTTGCTCACTTTATTTGCATTGGATTTATGTTGTATTGCGACCCTACTAATTAGATTAATTGAAGTTAAACCTTGGTAGCTTATTTGTCCTACCCTAGGATAATGCTCCATAATATGACGATGAGGGCCATTACACAAATCTGAGCCTCCTTATTGGTATTTTCAATACTTAGATGTCGAGAAGGAGAGATAGAGATGTAAATTGGAGCCCAGAAGCTAAGGAGCAACTCCTTAGACATCTAGGTGAGTTCAATTTATTGAACTCCGCCGGTACAACCCTGAACCGAGACAAATTCACGCAATGGGCAACCGAGCTAAGTAACTATTTCAGCGTCCCACTTAGTTGGGATAAAGTTAAACAAAAAGCTGTGAGGTTGAAAAAAATGTTTGAAGCAGAATTCCTACTTCGGACTGCAACTGGCCTTGGTTGGGATCCAATTGAGAAGAGACCAACCTGCACCGATTAATATTGACAACAATTTGTCACTGTAAGTTCATCTTTGTTTTCTGTAATTGATTTATGACGTGCTGTCTTACTTTTTCATTGATGAGAGAGGATTGGCTATATTATTTTCATTGTCAATATTACCATATATGCAGAGCCATCCTAAGGTTGAAAGGGCAAGAAGGAAGCCTTTAGCGGAGTATGATTTGTATTATTGCGCTTTTGTGAATTCACGTGCCACCGGTGTAAACGAGTACGGCCAAGAAGAAGCCCCTATAACTCCACCTTATCCCCTAGAACCGATCCCAACCAGCCCCATTGACATTGACGGAGGGTCCCAACACTTCAATGATACCTTCGAAAATGATTACACAGAAATGAGGCCTGGTGTAAGCGGTGGCGGCCGAACCCCACATGTTGCCTCACAATCCCGTTTAAATAATAAACGGTCAGCTAGACACAGTCAGACACGCGTGCCAAACTTCATGGAGTGTGCAGTGGATCGCCTAGTGTCATCTATTGAGGACCACGGCCGTAAGCGTGGTAAAAGTTCCGCCACACCGCCTTCAGTTGAGAAGGAGACGTTTGAGGACAAATGCATTGATTTACTTGGAGAGTTGGAAATACCTCAAGATCAATATCTTTTCATGTTCAACTTCTTGACGACACATGCTACACTCCAGCGGCCATTTTTGCGCATGAAGGAGCATCACCGATTGGCTTGGATCCAACAGATGATGGAGCAACATGCAAATCAGCAAGTTTCGCCTCCACCACCACCATTCATGCCTGTACCACCGCATCCGTTTCAGTCTCGCAATCCAATGAACCAGTATTTCACACACTCCTTCCATCCGACTGTTAACACATTCCAACCGACCACTAGTAATTTTCAACCATACATGCCACCACCAAACTTTCCACCATTTTTCAGCCCAAATAGAGGAGATAATGGTTCACATCCGCTTTGAAACGTTATTATGTTGTTCTTCATTTTTTTTTTTAATTCATTCCTTGCATTTTATGATTAAGATACATTGATATTTGAATTTCTATTTGGTCCAATTTTGGTTTATTTGAGGACCACGGATATGTAGAATATTTAGAGTGTTTATTTGAGACACTTGCGAATTTTCTGAGGCTGGTTGCCTTTGGCTTTAGCATTATCGTTGCAGGTTCTATATTGATTGTGATTATGTAGTGGAATGGTAATGGGTTTGCTTCATTTGTTGGACTACATTCCAACAAAAAATGCCAATTTTCATTGCTTGTATTATTGGTTTCTTGCCTCACATTGCAGGTTTATGGCTGGTGGCAAGATGGCATTTTCTACCCTTTTGGCCATTATCCACGCTTGTCACAATGTGATGGGCAAAATATTGATATGTTGTTATTGTTCATGATTTGTATTCTTAATAACAATAAAGCAACTTTGTTATTGTTGATGATGACGTGATGCTTTAGTTTGCATAGTTATTAAACCATAGAATTTTCATGTTATTAGTTGGAAGCCTTGACAGGTATGGATCACCGTAGGAACGATTGTCCAACGGACTCTAACGCATCAGACAGCGATAGTGACGACGAATTTTTCATTCAAGTTGTCGCTGCTGCAACTTTGTTATGCATTGGATTTGTATATAGAGAGCTATCACGCCGAAGGCACACTTCTGGCTGGGGAGGCCGGCTTAGAGTGGATTACTATCTCAATGGGAGTCCAGAAGTGATTTACGACAAGGTTCGCATGAGTAGTGACGCTTTTAGACGTCTATCTTCTATCCTTGAGAAAAGGGGATTACTGCAACCAACAGTTAATCTTAATGTTGACGAGCAATTATTCATATTCCTTACAATACTGTGTCAAAACTAAACTAATAGGGAGGCGCAGGACCATTGGCAGCGCTCGGGGTCCACAGTTTCGGAGTATTTCACGAAAGTTCTTGAAGCGGTTTGTCAATTAAAAAAAGACTTCATACGGCATCCAGATTTTTCTATCGTGGATCCTCACATAATTGCAGGTGGCAACAAGTATTCACCATGGTTCGATGTAAGTGATGAACTTATTACATAATTTTATCTATCTACTTCATAACTTTAGTCACATTGTATCACAAAATGAGTTTAACTAATTTTATCTATCACATAATTTTAACTTTAATCTTGTTAATTTGAAGGATTGTGTTGGAGCACTAGATGGTACGCACGTTCCATGTGTGCCTCCGCGTGAAACGGCTGAACTTTACAGAAATAAGAAGGGGTTTTTTTCGCTTAATGTGCTCGCAGTTTGCTCTTTTGATATGAGATTTACATACATGCTATCTGCTGGGAGGGTTCAGCACACGATGCAAGAGTACTTGCGTCAGCCTTAGATAGCCCGCGAAAACGATTTCTGACGCCACCGTCAGGTAACTGGAATCAATATCTAGCTAATTCGTAAACTGCATCCAAATTATAACTGTTGATTGTGATTACTTAAATACATGTAGGAAAATTCTATCTCGTTGACTCGGGCTACGCAAACAACGGATGTTTCATGGCACCATATCGGGGAACAACATACCATTTGCAAGAATATAGGAATCGACGTGGTAGTGGCTTCCGCAGTGAACGTGAATTGTTCAACTACACACACTCCTCCCTACGTAATGTAATCGAAAGAACATTTGGTGTGTGAAAAGCCAGGTTTCATATTTTGAAAAGCATTAACCGTTACCCCATTGAAAAGCAAGTTAAGGTTCCGGTTGCATGTGCTATAGTCCATAATTTTATCCATATGTACTGTAATGGAGATAGTCTATTGGACTAGTACTCACAGGATGCCGTTCCGGTTGCGGACATTGATCCCCATAATGTTGAAGAGGATATCAATGACAATGACAACCACGAAGGACAACTATTGAATTATAATACAGAATTAGAGATGAACGTTTTAAGGGATGCAAGAGCGCATACAATGTGGGCAGTGCACCGTAATCGTCGTACGCGCTAATAATAGTGTACGTAGAAGTACGATATTAATTATGTATATATTGTTGTCTTTTCTGCTCTCCATTTATAATGGAAACTGATTTCCTTCTTTTCATATGGTATTTTAATTAATTAAATGAAGAAAATATCAACTTTGTTTGTAAATTTATTACTACTTGTAGATGATTCACTTTTATTTATTCAGATTAAATTACATAAAATCAATTTAATGAAAGGAATAAAAAAATTAATTTCATAATACTATTCACAACTCAAGTATTAGTTCAAACAAACACAAACTCAAAAAAAGTTTAATCTCAAACTATAACTCAAGTTAACACAATCAAACACAAACTCAGACCCTGTTCACTTCGCTAATTCGAGTTTAGAATTTGAATTTTTCTACAGTAAAAAGCTCTCACAAACAATCACATCTAACTTTTTTGCTACAGTAAAAAGCTCTCACATAAAATCACATCTCAACTCGAATTCTAAACTCGAATCAGCGAAGTGAACGGGCCCAAATTACAACTTAAACTCAAGTTATAACTCAAACTCAACTCAAAAACTACACTCAAATTACATAACTCAAAAACACCCAAAAGAACAAGCCCTCTGTTTGCCATTTCTCTCTCCCCGCTGCCCTTCTTTCTCTCCCCACCGCTCTCTCTCTTCCCCCTCACAATCTGAGCGATCTCCCACCTATAGATGGCGGCGCCATCGCGAGCTTTGAATCCACCGTCGCCGGCTTCATGATTCCAACATGCTGCTCGTGGTTCCAATGAGAGAGAGATGAGGAAAAATGAGGAGAGCGATGAGTAGTTCTGATGGAGGACATTTTTGGATTTTTAAAAATTGTTTTTATGAAATATGATATTTTTTTAATTTAATTTCTTTGACTAACATTTGTTTCGTATACTTTTAAAAAACTGATATTCTCTACCATTTTTGTTGAGTGGACGTTTGATTTATAGATTCAGAATCATAAGTTAAAATTATTTTTAATTTATGTGTATTTTTTATAAGAAAAAATATTATAATTCACCACAAATTATAATTCAAATCAATGTACAAATCCACCAATCAAACAGGCCTAAGTGATTAAGTCATGAGTATTGATATACAGCTCCATGGAGCTGTAACTCCTCAAGACACACAGGTGAGCTGTAACTTCAGTAGCGACAGGACGGCATTTATTGAAACAGAGAATGTTAACTCTAATTGTATCTTGATTAAACGTTCTAAATCATGCTCCTACCATATTTCCTTGTATTCCCAATGACTTTTTGTTACTCAACACACTTCAGATGGTGGAAATTTTTCCCAAAAAAAAAAGAAAAAAAAGAGGTCACAAAATTGCAAAGCTCGTAGAACTAGTTTTTTATGGTTCAATTGTTATCTGCTTTTCATGCACTTAGATACGTTTTAACAAGTTCCAATATGCTTGGAGAGATTACAATTATGGTGTTAACTCTAACTGTATCTGGATACGTTTTTTAGGGTTCAATTTTTTTTGCTTCTACAATGATTTTTTATATTTACAAAAGAACAAGTCCTAAGTCATGAGTATTGATATACAGCTCCATGGAGCCGTAACTCCTCAAGACACACATGTGAGTTCTATATGGGTCCTATATACAGCTCCATATGATATTTGTTTTTTTGTTTTTTTGTTTTTTTTTTATAAAAAAGAAGCAGGATTTAAGCAGCGCTGTAAAAATATAGAAAAAATTATTTAGGGACAGGATAGGTATACATCAAATTATTCAAAACCTGATAAAATCCCAGATCAAGGGGATGCGATGCATGTTCTTGCTTTGTTGGACTATCGGGTTGAACTATATGCATTTGTATGCTCTACAACTAAGAATGACATAATCCATAACATGAACTTCCATTATGCTACCAATATTTCATCATCCTTTATTGTCATTTGATTTTGTTGAAGCAGGTGGTTTATTCCATGACAGATATGTGTATCATATTGGCAGACAATAGTAAGGTTGTTCATCGGCTTGGTAGCAAATTTCCAGTTGCGGTTAGTTCCCATTTCATTTGCTGTAGTTGAATAGTTCAGTTCTTCATAGCTGATTTAATGCCCTCATGATGATGCTGTAATTTTCCATGAACTGTACTGTACTTTTCCATGGAATGTAACTTTCCAATACCTCTGAAAAAGTTCTAGAAATTGATTAGACTATTTAACCAAACGGAATAACCTTGTATTATTTTCTAAGCAGTGCTTGTATGGTGGGGTAAGATCATCTCCAATGCAGTGCTATAATTGTTGTGCCAAGTGTAAATTTAGCATTTGAGTACAAAAAAACTCTTCAATGCAATGTTATTTGTTGTGGCAAATTTTCCATATGTTATACTTTGTGGCAAATTTTCCACCAAATATAGCATATGACAAATTTGGCACTTGATTTCTATTGGTTGATATAGTTACTTTTTCATTTTATGATTACAACTTTTGCTTTTTAAAATTATTTTAAAACTAAATGATTAATTTTACAACTTTTAATGCTTAATGATTATAGAAAAAGTAGATTTTAGCATTTCAAATAGCATTGTGCATTGGAACACAAATGAAAATAACATGTTCTATCATACGTTTTGGTGTCAAATATACAATTGGCATTAGTATTTGCGTTAGAGATGGTCTAAGGATCCTAAGAGTTTTGATGAAGGTAGATTCCATTTAGTTGGCGATCCCCGGTTCCAAATTCCACTTTATTATTTGAAGATTCAGTTTCAGTAGGGACGGGACGGTATTTATCGAAACAGAGAATGTCAACTCTAACTATATCTTGATTAAACGTTCTAAATCATGCTCCTACCAAATTTCCTTGTATTCCCAATGACTTTTTGTTACTCAACTCACTTCAGATGGTGGAAATTTTCCCCATAAAAACTTAAAAAAGAGGTCACAAAATTGCAAAGCTCGTAGAACTAGTTTTTTATGGTTCAATTGTTATATGCTTTTCATGCACTGGATACGTTTTAACAAGTTCCAATATGCTTGGAGAGATTACAGTTAATAGGCAATTTGAGCCTCTTTGAGGCAGATGTCCCATCGTATCCCATCTCTACGTGTGTGTCAGTTTGTTTGCGTCAAATTCATGTATGACCCTATCCTACCATGTACCGATTATTATCAAGATGCGTTTCAGGTCGAAGTTCTTCCCATTGCTGTAACACCTGTTCTAAGGCGTCTCATTGCTCTTGGAGGAGGTTAGTTTTTACAGTACCATTTATACTTGAATATAGTGATGCATCTCCTTTCTTCCTTTTTTTTTTTTTTTTTTCTTTTGCTTCTAAACTTCATACTAATTTCTTTTAAAAAAATGTTCATCTTCTACGTTTTATTGGATCTCATTACTAGTAGATTGGCAATAACTTTTAGGGATGGTATTATCCATTCTAAATTGTTGTTCTAGGTCAAAGGATTTTTGAGCTCCTTGCAAGTTTTATAAGGCTTATTAAGGTTATTTTTTTCCTCCTCAATCTCTTTTACTGACTTAATTTTCTGAAGCATTTATCAGTTCCTGAAGCCAGATCTGCCCTAGGAAAGGATGGGCCAGTGATCACTGATCTTGGTAATATGATCATAGATGTGAGGTATGTTCGTACTACCGGCTACAGCTATACCTTTTTTATTATTTTTATAGAATATACCTCTTAATATGTTCCTTCCTCATTGAGATTTATAGAATTTGTTTTTAGTTTTAAACCTGATTCATATCATTAACTTTGTCAGCTTCTCAAATGGGATACAAAACCCTGATGAACTTGAAAAGAATATCAATCTGATACCCGGTGTGGGACTTAATTCTCAAAATTAAAAGATCAAGGACCAAACGGCCACTCTCTAAAAGAGTTAGGGACCGATTACTCTTTTAGTTTTTTATATGCTTCTTATTTCACCAACCATAGTGGCTATCCGAATGTTGTTCATGTACACTTTAAGCGCTAATAACGCAAACTCCAAACCCTCCTACCCAGTGCACACTAAGCGCTTTGATGCTAATTTTCCTAACTCCTTAGTTGTTCATTAAAAAAAAAAAAAGGTTTTCCAATCACATATATAAAGCAGCTCCCACTAAATTGTACTGAAGACAATCCAATGGAACTCTATTAGCAATTATTACAAGTAAACAAGGAAAATTACCCACAGAATTCAGATATAATGGCGAAAAGTGCTTGGAGTTGAACTAGGTGTAAATGGTAAATTCTGTGGGTAATGGTAAATTACCCACAGAATTTATATGGTAAATGTTGTATTTCCTTCATTTACCAGATAAACCTATATTTAGTAAATGGGGGATTTATCATGTAAATCGCCAAATTATCAGAAAGCAACTTATTGGTTACAACATCAAAGCATTTCTTTAACCGGTAAATCCATCATTTATCACCTAAATTCTCCATTTACCAAATTGAACAAAATCTGTTTGTTAGTAAATGAAGCATTTACAAGGTAATTTTGCATGTACTAACAGAATATGTTCGTGAATAGTAAATGCATTCTCCTTTCTATTATAGTTATAGAAAGATAGAAAATTCCTGTTCTGGGATTGCTCTACTTCAAAAACCATAAAACTTAAGGAGGTATATTTTTTAAGTACTTATAACTTCAAAATCGAGTTAAAAGAAAACGCATCGAAACATCACCCACAAAAATAGAATATGTTCAACTTTTCTTTTATGTTTCCTGTGCATCAATAAAAGAGAGAAACCAATGAACGGAACAATGAATTTAAAAGAAAAGGATGAGCTATTACTTGCTAGTATATAAAATAAAATAAATGACGTATAAGTCACTGAAATCCGGAGCCCATAATCACGCACAGCAAGGATGCGAAAAGATAATCTATAGTTCCTTTTTGAATTCTTTTCAATAAATGCAGAAAAACTAACGAAAAGCGTTTGGGGTCAAACCAGGCGTTATCCAAGTTGAGCGGACGAGTGAAGAAGTTGAAGTTGACACACCAAAACCAAGGCCTTCAGTTCTTCGCGTTTCCATGTCATAAACGCCAATGTCAAGACCCTGGATATTGTGCAACCACTCTAGCTCCCAATTGTCATCCGTAAAGTAGATCCTATTCTTCCTGCAATTAACAGTGTTTGCAGAAAAAATGCTCCATGAGGTGTTGTTGCCAACGAAAAAGGCCTTGTCCCTAATACTGATTACACTTTCCCACCCGACGCCTCGAGGATTGAACTTGTACACTGCAAACTCCGCCGTTCTTTGATCAGACCCCATATCTTCGCTGTAGCGGAAAACCCCGAACAGATCATCGTCAGGTGATGCAACCAAGTATGCTCTGCCTGTCCTTTCCATTTCAGGCAGAGGCCCGACCGATTCACCTATGGGATGGGCAGCAATGAGCTCAACTTTTGCAGAAAGAGGCCCAGAAAACTCCATCAACTTCACTAATTCATTGACTGTAGAACTCATTTTACCTGATATGTTGTGGAAAGCAAACTCTATCCTAACAAGTGAGCCATCATCACAAAGTGCGTATACTTGATCTTGGCCTCGTAAGTAAGAGATGTCTCTGAAAAGTAGCTTTCCTGGATTGCTAATCCAAATCCATTCTCCATCTCCGGGTACCCCGGTAAAAGCCACTTGATTTTCTGGATTAAAAATTACCATGACAAGGAACTTATCAATCTTGATCTTGAACACCAGGATTTTATGTATCATGTGGAACTGGTTTTTCCTAGAAAGCTGGTTGTGCATTGTTGGGAAAGGTGGGAGATTGATGCACACTTCCGAAATGGATTCATAAGTTGGGCTTCAAGTTCAGGGTCAACAGTTACAAGCCAACCATAGGAAGATCCCCAAATGCGCCTTCGTACAACTGCAGGTAGTTCTAGTATGAAACCATTGTTGTTGTGGAGATTGAAGAAAGAGTGAGAGGAGCTGCCCGAATTCTCAGAAAGCATAAGACAAGGAGGTTTGGGACCTTCATCCCATTCCATATTGGAACAAACACTTCGGCTCGAATGACAGACCTCCGAAAAGGCCACAAAATCCTTGTAGTGAAGGACCTTCTTTGAGATAATATCAAGGCAATTGTCGGGGAGTTGGCTTAGCTTATCAGGATAGCTGTCTTGTGACTCATCATCAACTGCCGTCTCTACAGATTGGACAGAGTCACCATTTGGAAGTTTGAGCTGATTCAGTACATCATCGGTCTTGGCATCACTTCCAGGCAAAAACAAAGGGAAGTTAGTTGAAAACTAGGAGACAAGACAGTAAGTGGTACTAGTTTTCTAGGCAAAAACAAAGTGAAGTGAGTTCAAAAGTGGTACAGCGAAATAGACGAGAGAACAGAGAAGAAAATTGATGAGTACATGTGTGTTTTCTTTTGAAAATCCAGAGGCCAAATTTTCAAGAAAGAAAGTTCATACATGAAAAGGAAAGACCAAGAAAAGTTCAATGGCACAAGTACTAGAAACTCGAAGTAAAAAAGAATGCTAATTAAAATAAACTTCCTATATTTTGAGGATAGATTTTAGTATCTATCCTTCCTGAATTTCTCATAAGTTGGCAGTTTTATCTCTATTTTTTGTTTTTCACAATTTAGTTCCAAAATATTTTAACTAGCAACCACTAAGTGGGATAGTTATTGGGCTAGGGGACTTGGCCAGGTCGAAGTTGAGATAAGGGTTGAGTCAAGGACACGGACAAGGTCAAGGTGGCCTAAGTCAATGTTGGGGTGAAAGTCAAGGTCAGGTGTTGGGGAAAAAGGCTAGGGCCAAGGCCGAGGTGAGGAAAAGAGATAGGGTTGTTGCATTGTTTTCCCCTACAATTCAGTCGGTTAGCGTTCGATAGGTCATAAGCCTCAGGGGGCAGAGCTCATTGTTTCCGGGGAAGTTGGAACAGCTAGCTTCCAACCATCTTCCTCCTCTCCCTCACTATATCCCCTAGAAAAAATTCAACATAAATTTTTTTAAAAGGTTTTACTGCACACCATATTGTTTCAATTAAATTACAATTGGGGCTCCGCCCCTGCCTGGTCCCTTACTATGCCTCATTCCTCGAATGTTCCACTACTGGAAAAGAAATTAACACTGGAAAAAAACTGCAAGCTCACCAATGCTAAATGAGTCTAATTTAATTTGTGACTAAAAATAGTCAGTTGGTTACGTCACCAATCAGTTTGATAAAAATTTATCAGCATACTGTTTGATAAAATTACTAATGGCTCAACTGTAAGTTAATAGCTCTGTCCTTCAAATGAGTAACTATCTACGTTTGAAAAGGTTTGGCTAGCTAGTGATGCAAGAAAAACAGCCAGGACACGAGTTTCTTTTGTTAACCATTCTTATTTTACTTGTTATGACATGTTAATTGATGCGGCATATTTTTACTAGGGGATAGGAAGGGGGACTAGGAAGCCGAGACCAAGTTTGCTAGCATCATTTTTCGCTGATAGCAAGTAATTACTGCTTTAATTAGTTACTAATTTGGTAGTCTAGAAGTATGAAATGTAATATGATATTAATTATTTATTTAATAAAATAGTTCATTAATTATTTTATGTGCATATATTAATGAATATTTTATGATATCAATGAAAATTTCATGATTATTTATGCGACCTTAAATATTGTATATAAGTGTTATATGCGAGAGGATAATATTTAAAGATAATAATCAAAACAACAGGTCATCGCACATTCATGGACGTGTGCGGGGGGAGAAGCTACCCCATGCGCCATCTCGGGCCCCGGATATGGTGAAAAATATGCAAGGGGGTCCTAGCACATTCATGGACGTGTGCAGGGGCAAAGCTAACCCATGATAGGAAAATTTGTCTAGGTAGTTGGAATGTAGGTTCTTTTAACCAGTAAATCTATAGAGTTAATAGATGTTATGCTGAAAAGAAGAATTAACATCTTATGCTTACAAGAAACCAAGTGGACGGGAGAGAAGGCAAAAGAGATTGGAAACCTAGGACATAAGTTATGGTACACAGGTTGGGAAAGGAATCGCAATGGAGTTGGCATTCTAGTGGACAAAACTTTGAAGGATGAAGTGGTTGAGATTAAGCGATTAGGTGATAGAATTATTATTATCAAATTTGTGTTAGGGGAGAAGTTCATATATGTAATTAGTGCTTATGCTCTACAAGTAGGATTTGATGAGGAAACTAAAACCAAGTTCTGGGAAGACATGAATGACTTAGTGCGTAGTATAGATAATGAGGGTAGCATTTTTATTGGAGGCGATTTGAATGGACATGTTGGTAAGGATAGAGAAAACTTCGAGAGGATTCACGGTGGTTTTGGTTTTGGGGCTCGAAATGAAGAAGGAAAATCTATTTTGGAATTTGCATTAAGACACGACTTTGTTATAACCAACACATTCTTTAAGAAGAGAGATTCGCATTTAATCACTTTTAAGAATGGGAGGAACTCGAACCAGATAGATTATTTTCTCACAAGGTATAGAGATTGTTCTCTATGTAAGGATTGTAAAGTAATTTCTAGAGAAGCACTAGCCACCTAACATAGGTTAGCAACCCTAGATGTGAGCATTAGGCTTTACCATAAAATGACTAAGATAAATCACATCCCACGAACTCGTTGGTGGCATTTAAAGGGAATAAAGACATTGGCTTTTAAAGAGAACTTGTTAAAGGAGGCTGCTTGGTCATGCGAAGGTGATACAAATACTATGCGGGACACCGTTGCGAGTTGCATTCTAAAAGTGGCAAAGAAGGTAGTGCTGAAACTTTAGACTGGTCGCCCGTGACCACCGAAAAGTCTGAATTTTTGCCCGAATACCGAACCCGAATTGCCCGAAAATTCGGGCTGCCCAACCCGACCCGAAAATTGCCCATGGACGAGCTTCGAGCAGGAGATGCCTACCCGTGCCCGGTCGGGCTGCCCGATGCCCGACCGGCTGCCCGAATTTTATTTTTTTATATTATATTTTTATGTTGTATAAGTATTTGTATAATTACAATGTGTATATTACAATTTGAAATAAACACACGAACTATATAAAAAAAATTACTTTTTTATTAATTTTTAAATTTGTAATTCATGATTGCCTCGTTAAAAATCTTACCAAGAAAAACCCAATTGGGATAAAAACTTGGTAAGGAAAAAAGAGTGCAATCATTGTAGGACGAATTACAAATTTGACGAACTTACAAAGTCTATACAAGATTACAATAAACACTATACAAATTAGAAATTATAAAGTAAATAAATATTTACAAATTAGAATAATAAAATTTAATTTGAAGCAGAAGGATCGTCTTGAAAATTAAAAGTTAATCTATTAAATTCGTTGATCCATTCTTGGTTTGCCGGTGAGATTATATCGTGTAAGCGTTGGTCAGAACGGTCTCAATCCTTGATGCACACCAAAGCTTCAACAATATCCTGCTGCAATGCGTTTCTCCGTTCTTCAAGTATTCGGCCGCTTGTACTGAATGTTTGTTCGGCTGCAACAGTGGAGACCGGGATCGAAAAAATATTCATTGCCAGTCGTGTTAGGATCGGCCAAGTTAATGCTCGTGCCCTCCACCACTCAACCAAATCAAATATTTCACTACTGTCTATAACTAAGCCCTCACTCAGGTACGCCATTAACTCGTTGAATCCGCCGCCACCTCTTGATGAAGATCCACTTCCACTCCCAGATTCTTCTTTACCTTGACTCGTCGTCGTCTTCTTCTTCTTCTTCTTCTTAGAAAACCCGAAAACATTTAAGAATGAATGCGGATTGTCGTCTCGTTGTTGCGGTTGTTCAACACGGGGTGTGTTTCTAAACCTACTTTCGTAAGAGATATATAGAGAATATATTTTTTCCTTTATAATAGGAAATTAGTCAGTAGTGTCGATAGTTAAAAATTCACCTAAGTTATCTAATCCACTTTCTAGACCTTCTAATTTTAATCTAGGGTCAAAAATAACACCGAAACCATACAACATGGGTAATTTAGACCAATATTTTTTAAACTTCTTTTCCATAGGGGCGATAGGAACTCCTAAAACCTCGTGTGTCCTAAATTCACTAAATAAAATAGACATTCTTAAAAGTTCTCCTAATGTTAATGGTGAAGTTGGGTAATAAGTTCCACTAAGCTTTAAGGTAACTTCGTGAAATCTATCTAAAAAGTTATACAAAAATTCGACAATTTGCCAATCAGTTTCATCTATAAATCATGTTCCTAATTTTGCACTAACATAATTTGTTATAGCATCTTTATAGGGGATGCATTGTTCAAGCATTATGTAAGTGGAGTTCTATCATATGGGCATATCTAAGGCTAATAATGCTCTAGGATTTTGACTACATGTTTGTAGAAATCTAAATCAATCTTGTATTCTTTGATTACTACCTTGAATCCAATCAATGTTATCTCTAATTTTTTTAATATAACCTGACATTAATTTTACACCGGACTTTACTATTAAATTAATTATATGACATGTACAATGTTGGTGGAAAATATCATTATTACCGAATAAACTTAAATCATTTTTAAAAAGTTCTATTGCTTTAGTATTCGCAATTGCATTATCTAATGTTATGACCATTATTCTATCTCTTAAACTGTATTCATCAATAACAGAT
This sequence comes from Morus notabilis, assembly GCF_000414095.1. Taxonomy (NCBI): domain Eukaryota; kingdom Viridiplantae; phylum Streptophyta; class Magnoliopsida; order Rosales; family Moraceae; genus Morus; species Morus notabilis. The sequence goes on along the minus strand of NW_010363908.1, from coordinate 4,543 downwards.
AAAATTGTGTTATATATTAAATTGACAGTATGTGATCATATAACATATTTGAAACCTAAGATTCTCTTATCTAAATCAAAATCTTTATAATAATGTCCGGTTACAGCTAAATAATCATTGTTGGCAACGGCGGACCAAATATTCGCCGTTAACGCAACGCAACCACTAGTAGAGTGTAGAAGGTTGATTAATGCTTCCATTTCTTGTTTATATAATTTTAATGCATCTTTCCTAAGAGTAGTTCTAGAAAAAAATTGTGCATTAGGATTATGTACAATTTTAATATAACGTTGCCAATTTCTTTGTTCAGTAAAACTTAGTGGTTGATCTAATGTGGCTATTAATCGTGCCATTTCCTTACGATCAACTTGCGGGTCGTATTTTCACGTGCTTAGACCGCCGGTTTGGCGGTCAAACGATAATTGCGTTTGGCGGAGATCAGCTCCGCCTCCTTGCTTTTGAAGACACTTTTCAGAGTGTCTTCTTAAGTGTGTAGTGCCGTGAATAGTGTTACCTTGTAATTTCTCACCACAATATTTACATTGAGCTACATATTTAATGTTATCGTTATTGTTGACCTACTCGAATGTGTTGAAGTGCTCCCAAACTGCTGAAGTGCGCTTGCATTTCTTCTTAAAACTTGCAACACTTGCACTAGCACTACCGCTTACCTCTCCTCCACGGCCACTTGCGCAACCACCATTACGTCTCCGACCTCTAGTACGTCCACCAGGGGTCGGATTTGCAGTTTCATCAACAACTCTTTTCATAGTTTGCGATTCCTGCGTTTGAAAAACATTAAGAAATTACCCTTCTTCGATGTTGAATTGGGCATCAATGGGAATATCACCACCATAACTAAAAGAAGCCATTATGAAAAATAAGAGAGATTGAGAGCGCTTTGAGAGAGCTTAAGAGATATCGAGATTCGAGAGAGATTTAAGCGAGATTAAGAGAGATTTGAGAGAGATTAAGAGAGATTTAAGAGAGATTTGAGAGAGATTAAGAGAAATTGAGAGAGATTAAAAGAAATTGATAGAGAATGAGAGTTTTTGGGTGAGAAAAATGGTTGGAAGGAGGGGGTGTATTTATAAGAAAATTTTTGGGTTGAAAAAAGAAAAAAATTTTCCCCAAAAAATTCGGGTCCAACGGCTACTATAGCTCCGCCTCCTTGCTTTTGAAGACACTTTTCAGAGTGTCTTCTTAAGTGTGTAGTGCCGTGAATAGTGTTACCTTGTAATTTCTCACCACAATATTTACATTGAGCTACATATTTAATGTTATCGTTATTGTTGACCTACTCGAATGTGTTGAAGTGCTCCCAAACTGCTGAAGTGCGCTTGCATTTCTTCTTAAAACTTGCAACACTTGCACTAGCACTACCGCTTACCTCTCCTCCACGGCCACTTGTGCAACCACCATTACGTCTCCGACCTCTAGTACGTCCACCAGGGGTCGGATTTGCAGTTTCATCAACAACTCTTTTCATAGTTTGCGATTCCTGCGTTTGAAAAACATTAAGAAATTACCCTTCTTCGATGTTGAATTGGGCATCAATGGGAATATCACCACCATAACTAAAAGAAGCCATTATGAAAAATAAGAGAGATTGAGAGCGCTTTGAGAGAGCTTAAGAGATATCGAGATTCGAGAGAGATTTAAGCGAGATTAAGAGAGATTTGAGAGAGATTAAGAGAGATTTAAGAGAGATTTGAGAGAGATTAAGAGAAATTGAGAGAGATTAAAAGAAATTGATAGAGAATGAGAGTTTTTGGGTGAGAAAAATGGTTGGAAGGAGGGGGTGTATTTATAAGAAAATTTTTGGGTTGAAAAAAAAAAAAAATTTTCCCCCAAAAATTCGGGTCCAACGGCTACTATATTTTCAGGCAGTTCGGGCAAAATTCGGGCAGGTCGGACAACGGTAAGAAATCCGACCATTGGGTTCAAATTTTCGGGTAAAATTCAGGTTCGGGTCGGGTTCGGGCAAAAAGACCCGTTTTTGTTCAAAAATCGGGCATTTTTTGGGCAACGGGCAAAATTCGGGCAACGATCACAAAAAAATCGGGCAACGGTCAAATAAATTCGGGCAACTTCGGGTATTGCTGGAAAATTTAAAAAAATTCCGGCAAACGGCGGGGAACGACTTCTCCACGGCGGCGGGCTGTCGAGGAGATTAATATTTTCGAGCTACTCGAGCCTGTGCCCGAAAAAAACCGTGGTCGAGCGGCGAGAGGGCCCTACCCGCCGTGCCCAAAAATTTTCAGACACCGGGCATGCCCGCCGCCCGAAGTTGCAACACTAGGAGGTACTAGGAGTATCCAGAGGTAAAGGCCCTCCGGGAAAGGAAACCTAGTAGTGGAGTGAGAAAGTTCAAAATGCTACTAGGACCAAGAGGAATTTATATAGAGAGCTACCAAAGTGTAAGGATGATGAGACTTTTATTAAGTACAAATAAGCTAAGGGAGTAGTTAATAAGGCTTGTGCTACTTATTTGGATGAGGTGTATAGGAAATTTGGGACTAGAGAAGGAGAGAAGGATATCTATAAACTAGCTCGGATAAGAGAACGGAAGTGTCGGGACTTAAATCAAGTGAGATGTGTTACGAATGATACAGATCAGGTTCTGACGAATGATGAAGATATTAGGGAGAGGTAGAAGAGTTACTTTGAGAAACTTTATAATGAAAATCATGCAATGGGATTTGGCGATCTTAGGTACCAAGGTAAACCAAATGTGATGTATACAAGAGGCATCAGAGTTTTGAAAATTAAAACTGCATTACGAGATATGAAAATGAGGAAAGCATGTGGGCCAGATGATATCCCAATAGAGATTTGAAGGTGTTAGGAGAGGTTGGAATTAAGTGGCTCACTAAGCTTTTTAACGAGATACTAAAGAAGAAGCATATGCTCGATGCTTGGAGAAAAAGTATTCTCGTTCCCATCTTTAAGAATAAAAGAGATGCGCTAAATTATAACAACCATAAGGGTATAAAGCTGATAAGTCACACTATGAAGCTTTGGGAAAGAGTTATTGAAAAGAAATTAAGGCCACAACTACCATCTCAGGTAACCAATTTGGGTTCATACCCAGTAGATCAACGATGGAGGCTATTTTTCTTCTTAAGATGCTGATTGAAATGTATAGAATAGCTAAGAAATATTTGCATATGGTCTTCATAGATTTAGAAAATGCATATGATAGAGTACCGAGCGAAGTGCTATGGTGAGTACTAGAGAAAAGAGGAGTGCATATGAGGTATATCAAGGTAATAAAGGATATGTACGATGGAACTGTCACAAGTGTGAGAACTACTTGAGACTACACGAAAGAGCTTCACATTCGGATTGGCCTTCATCAAGGTTCCGCTCTTAGTCCTTATCTTTTCACTATCGTGATTGACGAGTTGACAAGAGAAATTCAAGATGGGATTCCCTAGTGTATGCTTTTTGCAGACGATATAGTTTTAGTTGATGAACATCGAGAGGGAATTAACCATAAGTTAGAACTATATAGACAAACCCTTGAGACGAAGGGATTTAAGTTAAGTAGAACAAAGACTGAGTACATGCATTATAGGTTTAGTAATTTGAGAGATCAGAGTGATGGAATTTCTTTGGATGGTGTGGTGATTGGGCCTTCTAGGAAATTTAGGTACCTTGAGTCTATAGTGTGTGAAGAGGATATAGATGAGGATATTGGACATAGGATTAAGGCGGGGTGGATTAAGTGGAAGAATGTCACTGGAGTTTTATGTGATGATAGAACAGCAATTCGCCCAGCTATGTTATATGGTAGTGAATATTGAGCCATTAAGAGACAACAAATATATAAGATGAGTGTGGCGGAGGTGCGTATTTTAATATGGATGAGTGGCCATACGATAATGGATCGCATACGAAATGAAGTTTTTCGTAATAAAATAGGTGTAGCACCAATAGAAGATAAGGTGCGAAAAAATCGTCTGAGGTGGTACGGGTATGTACAACATAGATCGTTAAATGCACATGTTCGTGCTTGGGAGAACATCAAAATACCTAGTACTAGGAGAGCGAGGGGTATACCAAGAATTACTTGGGCCAAGTAGTTAGGCACGACTTTCAAGATCTAGGACTTCAAGAGAGTCTCGTGTTTAATAGAGCAAACTGGAAACGAGAAATTCATATAGCCGACCCCAATTAATTTTGGATTAAGGCTTGTATTTGTTGTTGTTATTGAATCAAAACAATGTTCGTAATGAATTTAATTAAAATTCAAGAGCTTTAATTAAAACATTACTAATACATGTCATTCCCATTTAGAATGGATCGGTGTTATCCACACTATTAATATGGCGAGATATTGAATGAGTGTATTACGCATAATAAAATTATGTAGAACACAGACAAATACACAATATGAATTTCTGATAATTTTTGTTAAGTATAGAAATTCTAATTAAATCTACCGATTGTCATATATAAAATGATCTTAATATTGAGTTCTTAGCAGACTCTTATTTATGTATTTGTGTCTTTTGATTTACTCAGTACGGATTCTGAG
>NW_010363907.1:114157-114610 GCF_000414095.1 Morus notabilis | reverse complement strand
CATCTTGTCTCCTTGGCATCTTCACAATTTTCCCTTCTCATGATCCCTGCAAAATTGAAAATGTTTTTGTGGAAAAATTTAAAATTTGAAATTCAAAATAAATTTTTTTTTTATTTGGGCTGGGCTCGGGACAATCCCGAGCCCACCATCTTTGCCTCGGCAGGGCCAGGCCCTGCATAGCGCAGCATGGGCTGCCAAGCCAGGCAGCCCTTGCGCGCTCAGCTTGGGCCACGGCCCTTGCCTGGGCAAGGCCAGCGGCAGGGCCTGCAGGCCCACTAGGGTTTCAGAAAACCCTGGCGTACGCTAGGGTTTCCGAAACCCTAGTGTGCCGCGTAGCCAAATCTAGGGGAGGGGCTGGCGGCTGAGCTTGTGGCGGAGGTAGGGACTCGTGCGGCGGCCTGCGACGGCGGGGGGACCCCAAAAAAAATTTTGGGATTTTAAAATAAAAAAATT
>NW_010363907.1:85257-113553 GCF_000414095.1 Morus notabilis | reverse complement strand
ATGACCGCAAGGATCTTGTCTCACTATCTCACGTTCCGAGATGGAGAATTGCCGTGAAACAAGATCGTTGATCTATCGATACGATCACACCAAAAACCACTCGTTGATTCAAGACTATGACTCTAAGTGTTTTTGGGATGAGAGAGTGGGCTCTTTTCAAAAAACCTAAGGAAACAATTTTTCCTTCTATTTTGTCTCAAAATTTCGGCCACCCTTAGGAGAGAAAAGTGTGAGATTTTTTCTTCTCTTAAAAACTCATAGCTAGGGTTTTCAATAATATCCTTTTATAGGAGGAAATTCAAAAACTCAAACCCTAGATGGGATTTTCGAATTTCCCCTTCTCTCTAGGATCAAAATCCGAAATTCCCCATATGGCTAGGGATTTCTGAATTTTCCTTCTCTCTTTTGGAGCAAAATTCGAATTCCCCATATAGCAAGGGATTTCTGAATTTTCCAAATAAAATCAACTTTCTCTCTCCTTTAGTTGCCAAATAAAATCATGTTTAAATTTTATTTTGAATTTTAAATTAATCACTATTAATTTCAAAATTCAAATTCATTCCTTTTATTTTTCAATTATCAAATAAATGAAAAATAACACAATGAATTTTTAAACATAATTATATAACAAAATATCAGTTTTTATTTTCCCACTTATTAGAGCTAGCCTTGAGACCGAATGGACCCATATGAACAAAGCTATGGAATTACAATACTCGACTAACTTATCCTGATAAGTTATCGACATATTTAATTCCGACATCGCACGACTCCACTAAAAGTTCGATGCCGAATAATCTCTCGATTCATATGCGCTATTTTCTGATGGTGTTAATATAATTTATCACACAGTCCACAGAATAAATGCATTATTATCTTTCGTAAATATCAGTGATCAGAATGGTATAGAATATTACCGTTTTACCATTCCAATCATTATTTCCTCAACTCCTTTATTTGATTGTGAATAAGAAAGACATATGTTCGTAAGATGTCTCGCACATGTCACGATGTCTTAATCAATGACTATCATCATTGAATACCAGGCCTGGTTTATTTATTCACACACCCATCAATAAAGCATGAGGTGATATTATTTCTTACGAATTCCATATCTGTGAATCACATAACTCCAACTCAATTTTGTCATGATCCCAATAGCCGAGATGTTGTTCAACAACTGTGAACTAATCTCACTGGTGAATCAAAAATCATGAGAAATTAAGTCGAGTTATGTATTCACTTCAGGATTGAGATAATTATACAAATATACTTAAGTTGTGACAATTAGGTTTAGAGTTCTGTAAACGGTTTTTACTTTAACCTAATCAATCACATGGTCTATTCAACATGTTGTGAACATGTCTAGATCAACCACAGAGTCCAACTCCCATGCCCCGAGACCAGCATCATATGGTTCGATCTAACAGTCATAATCGGATTCGATTGCCCAATCGATCCTACGACTGTGAATATCTATTTTAAACTATATCAGAAGAGTTTGTCCGGCAGGGTTTCCCTGACTCTTCTTTCGTTGATAACAGTTTATGGACTAAGCAATATCACTAACACTCTTGAATATGTATCAAAGCATAACTTTATTTTATTTTATAAATTCAGCAAAATAATAATGTCTGACATTTGTCATTTCACAAATAACAAATTACATCCTACTTTATGGACACATTTCCAACACGTGTATGTATGTGTGTACATGTATACAAATGAATCAAATACAGGAAGAAGAAATGCGGTTACCTAAAGAATGCATTTTTTTTTTCAAATGATAAGTGTGGTTAAAATGCTACAAGAATGCTACCACATTTAATAAAAGTTGTATTATTTTAAAACAACTTTATGTTATGAGATGATGCTAAGATTTATTTAGATTCATACATACACATATATCCGGAAAGTTAACTATGTTTACCATTATTCCTCTCATGTAGAAACACGGAAACATGGTTCGTCCATGTAGAGAATGCTTGGTACAACAAATAGGAGTGGATTTAGCTACCACCATAGCTGACTTACGAGCCAGACTGGAGGCTCAAGAGTAGGAAAATAGAAATTTACGGGCACAGTTAGAGCAAAGAGACCAGGAACAGGAGCGAAGAAGAGCGCCACCTATTCAACCGACACCGTAACCAGAGCCTGCGGCGATGCTAGAAGTGGTGCCATAAGCTATGCCTGTTGTTAATCAGGAACCCTTATATGTGCGGTTTCGCAGGATGAAGCCACCAGAATTTGAAGGTTCCACTGACCCGCTAGAAGCTGAATAGTGGTTAACTTCACTCCAAACAATTCTGGATTTCCTGAATCTAACGGAGCAAGAAAAAGTTATTTGTGCTTCGTATGTGTTAAAGAAAGATGCCTGCTACTAGTGGGAGACAGTGGTAATGAGAAGAAATGTGGCAACAATGACATGGAATGAATTCTTAGGGGAATTCAATGCTAAGTACTACGATACTGTAGGTCTTCGAGCTCAACAAAATGAATTCAATAATTTGAAGCAGGGTGATATGACTGTTACGGACGTTTGTCGTAAGTTTGATCGATTGGCAAGGCTATGCCATCAGCTAGTGCCAATAGAAATGGAAAGGGTGCGACGAATGTTAGTGGTGTTTCGCCCTGAAATAGCTACAGTGGTAGACAGTGGGGAAAGACCACCCACAACAGTGGCGGATTGTGTTGGTAGAGCAGTCCAAGCAGAATATCACCTGGCCCAAGCTAAGGAGGAAAGAGCCTAATTCTGGGAAGCAAAGAAAATGGAACAAGCTCAGGCAAAGCAAACTTAAAAGGGGAATCAAAAGAATAATCAAGCTAGTCAGAGTAACCAAGCTAACAAGACGGGACAAGGAAATTGACCCCCACAGAGTCGTCCAAAGAATAACCATAACCCGAATAAGAGGAAGAGAAAATTTTGATGGAAATCAAAACTTTAATTCCCAAAGTCTGCAACAGAAGCAAGAACACAACACGAATATAGTTGAGTGTTCTAAGTGCGGCAAGAAACATTCGGGGGTATGCAGATATGGAACAAACAGTTGCTATACCTATGGCAAGGAGGGCCATTATTCGTGGAACTATCCTCAGAATTCAAATAGACAGACTACTAGCCAGGCAAATGCGATGCAGATAAGAGTTGAGGAGATGCAACCTCAACAAGATAGAGTAAAAGCCCCACCGCAAACCAATTCTAGATTGTTGGCATACACGAGGAATGACGCAGAAGCTGGCACGTCAAGAGTTGTGATAGGTCAGCTAACTATTGCTCAGCACACAGCATACACATTATTTGATTCCGGTGCATCACATTCGTTTGCATCATATGGATTTGCTGAGAAGTTAAATTATGCTAAGAATAGAATTGGTCAGACATTTAGGACTACCCTGCCTTCTGGGGAAATTCTATTGTCTGAATTTAAGCTAGAGCATGTACCGATAGTCATAGCTAATAGAGAGATATACACAGATCTAATCGTATTAAAGATAATCAACTACGACGTCATCCTAGGAATGGATTTCTTAGGAAAATATCAAACAACTATCAATTGTCGTAATGGGAAGGTGATTTTCTGACCCGATGGGGAAGAAACTTTTGAGTATGTTGATCGCTCTAAGCGTACCCCCAGACGAGTAATTAATGTAATGAAAGCAAGGAAATTACTTACTAATGGTTGCGAAGGATATTTAGTACATATTGTGGACACGACTAAAACTGATAAGTTGCAACCAAAAGATGTGCCGATAGTTCAAGAGTTTCTAGAAGTCTTTCCGGAAGAATTACTAGGATTACCACCAGAAAATGAGATTTCAATTGAAATCAAACTTTTTCCTAGAACGACACCGATATCTAAGGCTCCTTATAGAATGGCTCTAGCAGAACTTAAGGAGTTAAAAATGCAACTGCAGGAATTAATGGAGCAAAGGATTTATCCGACCAAGTTATTCGCCTTGGGGAGCTCCTGTATTGTTTGTAAAGAAGAAAGATGGTGAGGATGTGTATTGACTATCGTGAGCTCAATAAGGTCATGATAAAGAATAAATATCCTCTGCCCAGGATCGATGAGTTATTCGACCAACTCAAAGGGGCGGCAATATTCTCAAAGATTGATTTGCGATTTGGATACCACCAATTGAGGATTAAGGAACAAGATATACAAAAGACGGCTTTCAGAACGCGTTACAAACATTACGAGTTTCTAGTAATGCCGTTTGGAGTAACTAATGCCCCAGCAGCTTTGATGGACTTAATGAATTGTGTTTTCAAGGAATACTTGGATAAATTTGATATCATTTTTATCGACGACATACTAATTATGCGCTGCAGCACACCAGAGGGGCTGCAGCGCGCCCAAAATGTGCCCAGAGGCTGGACACGCACTGCAGCATGCCCAAGGGGCGCTGCAGCGCGCCAAAAGGGCCTAGTAATGTGTCCTATGCACTGCAGCGCGCCCAAAGGCGCTGCAGCGCATCTTAGCCCCCTGCGAGTGAAATCCCTCTTCCAAAAATATGCGTCGCAGCGCGTTTTCACGCAGGTTGCAGGGCGCGACTAAATCCCTAGCTCTGAAATGTTGTAGTATAAAAGGAAAGAGATGCCATTTGGAAGGGGAGCCCGGAAAAGTGAAGAAAACATCAAAAGGAGGCCAAAATCCTTCATCTTGGAGGTCCTTGGAAGCTCTTCAATGGATATTGGGTTTTACCTTCTTTCATCTATTTTTTCATGTGGAGCTAGACATTAAATCTAGGACTTGATGTAGTTTTATTTGAACTATGTTTTGAATATTTTGTTGATTGTTAATTTAATTTCATTTTCAATTCATTTATATTTCTCTATGCTTAATGCTTTTAATTTATTTGGCCAATGAGTTAGATGATTTTTAGATTGCGAATTTGATGCTCGGGAGAGATTGAATTCTTTATCTAGATTTGAGTTTGGGGTGTGGTCTTTATTTCTCAAATTTTTGTAGTTTTTATTTCTTTTTGGGTTCAATTGAAAGTGAATGTATGATGAAATGAGGAGTTGGTAAAATATATATTTTTTTCTTTTCTTTCTTGGGAATCATGTGAGATCCATGACTTGTGATACATGCCTAGGGTGATTTGAGCCTAAAAATTCTAATCTCATCCACCTTTTACCCTAGCCATACATTACAACCCTCAAAAGTCCTTTTGATCTTCAATGATAAGTGAACCTTTATTAGTGGAGAGTGACACGAAAAATAGGCCTATGGTAGTTCTTATTAAGATATCACTCATCGTCTCCTTGGCTCATAGGTCTATCCGGATTTTATTTGGTTGATTGAGATTGATTGTGCACACACTTACACTTTGAGAGTCTTGAGTGGAGTGAAATTGATGCTTGATGTTGAAATTCTAGATAATCTCAGTGTTTGCATTTCCTTTGAGCTTAGAGCATTATGTGACTTTGAAGATACATGCATAGTTGTTAACTCAATACAAAACTCACACTTTTTTGTTTGTGTCTTAGTACTTGATTTGTGTTTTCTTTTTCTTTCTTTTCTTTTGCTTGAGGACAAGCAAATGTTTGAGTTTGGGGGTATTTGATGACGGATATTTCTACTAACAAATTAAGTACTTTTAAGCTTGAATATTTGTAAGTTTTCAAGCATCTTTGTTAGTTTAATGTCTTTTGTGTGTTTTTTATAGGAGTTATAAATAAATACGAACTTAGATGATTTTACATGAAGCAAAGAAGAATATTGACCCAACTTGTGAATCAATGGCAAGAGGAGGCGAAAGAGAATTTTAAGGCACAAAAGAGGAGGCTTGGAATGCAAAAAAGTGGGCTGCAGCGCACCCTTTTGGGCTATAGCACGTAAAGGAATGCAAAGAAGTCCAGAGAGCAAGGGAAGCGCAGGCTGCAGCGCACCAAAGTGGGCTGTAGCGCACCCAAACGTGCCCAGCTCTAAAAATGCGCGCTGCAGCGCACTAGAGGGGCTGCAGTGCGCCCAAAATGTGCCCAGAGAATGGACATGCGCTACAGCGTGCCGAAGGGGCGCTGCAGCATGCTAAAAGGGCCCAGTAATGTATCCTACACGCTGCAGTGCGCCCAAAGGCGCTGCAGCGCGTCTCAGCCCCCTGCGAGTGAAATCCCTCTTCTAAAAATATGCGCCAGCGCGTTTTCACACGGGCTGCAGTGCGCGACTAAATCCCTAGCTCCAAAATGTTGTAGTATAAAAGGAAAGAGATGCCATTTGGAAGGGGAGCCCAGAAAAGTGAAGAAAACATCAAAAGGAGGCCGATATCCTTCATCTTGGAGGTCCTTGGAAGCTCTTCAATGGATATTGGGTTTTACCTTCTTTCATCTATTTTTCCATGTTGAGCTAGACATTAAATCTAGGACTTGATGCAACTTTATTTGAACTATGTTTTGAATATTTTGTTGATTGTTAATTTAATTTCATTTTCAATTCATTTATATTTCTCTATGCTTAATGCTTTTAATTTATTTGGCCAATGAGTTAGATGATTTTTAGATTGCGAATTTGATGCTCGGCAAAGATTGAATTCTTTATCTAGATTTGAGAAGCATAGTCTAGGTTGTTGTGAGACCGGGAGGAGATTAACGCTTAGATAATCAAATTAGGATTTAGGTCGTTGTGAGGCTGGGAGGCGATCAATATTCATATTTTCTAATTCTAAAGGTGAAGCTTCATTTGTGTTTAAATGTTCATTTCGAACAGGGATATTATTTTGGGTATTTAAATACAATTTCTTGTGAGGCGATCGGGAGAGGTTGCGAGATGACATTAGAGCCTTGATTAATGAATTGAATGGAATTGATTAGCGATTACATAATAGGATGAACATAGGAATAATAAAGCGAAATCAAGTCCCTAGACCATTTGTGTATAGATACTTTATTTTCTTATTTTCATATTTATTTTGTTTTATTTTCTTAATTGTCATTTTATTAGGTTGCCTAGATAAAGTTAAGTTACAATAATTGTGGTACTTAATGGCAATTCTAAACCCAATCCCTGTGCAGACGATACTCACTCACCTTAGACTCAAAACTTGACACCGTACACTTGCGGAAATTTATTATATACAAAAATAATACGCATCACCAAGTAAGTTATTCTTTCTTTTGAATTTATAATTCAGTGTGTAAGTTTTGTCCTTATAGGATATACGATATGGTTCAAACAAGATGAACTCGAATGGTACCATGAGGGTTGCATAAAAGAAGTGTCCGAGGTCAAAAAAGGGGAAGACGTCCTCATAGGCTACCTCCGATACAAGAAGTGGAACCTGTTCCTTTAGAGGTACCTCTGCGACTCGTACAACCTAATAGAGTAATTGAGCCACCCCCGATTGATAGGGAAGTGCAAGTGGCTATGATTAGAGACCCAATAGGATCTAATGTCGCTGCAAGAGCTGCTTTTGCACTTTATCAGTGTAATCCACCTATGTATGATGGTCAGGCTCACCCAACCAAATTACAAGACTGGCTACACCGAATGGAATATTTGATAGTAGTCTGTGATATTGATGAGAGTGATTGGGTGATTCTAGCCGCCGGCTTATTAGAGTCTGACGCTAGCAGTTTTGGAGAGGTGCGGTGGAGACAAGAAATGCACATGAGGTGCCATGGGGTAATTTTTGTAGTTTACTGCTAGCTCAATTTCCACCAAGAGAGGCACCCGTAAGGATGGCACCAGAGGTTGCCTCTACCTCAAAGGCTCAACCACATGCTGGGGAGACCGAATTTAGGAGAATGGAGAAGTATATACACAAGGTCGATAAATTTAAGATGCGACCTTATGACACTGTGGCAATGTACGCTGAACGATTCTTTAGTGAGATTATGACTGATCGCACTATCGAGCTAAAGGAACATGATGCGTATTTCATATTTTGGAGGGGGTTAACAGAAGAGTTGCGAACTATGGTATTTCCACGATGGGAAGTTACATATACCCTCAACCAGTTTTTAGAGGAAGTGACACAGTTAGAAGAAACCTTGGCTATAGAACAAGAGGAACAAGAACAGCGCGTTAGTGAGCAACGGATGGAGTTTGAACGTAGGCAAGAGAATACCTACGTAGAAATAGATCAGTGGAGGTGTGTTCCGGAATAGAAGTTGGAACAACATCAACACCCCAACAACAAGGACAAGCAAATGTGGATCCCTAAAACACTATAAATACAAGTGAGGAAGAAGATCCAGAGGAGGATTTTGGGGAGGCCAATGAGAATTATGCAGATGTATAGTATGATGTAACGTTTTGATGATGATGTTACATTATAGTAATGTAAAAATGTACTATGGATGTATAAGATAATAATACTTGTCTTATGTAAGTAATGAATGATGAATGTATATGTATGTTTGAGCGGATATGTGTATGTATGTGTGTACATGTATACAAATGAATCAAATACAGGAAGAAGAAATGCAGCACCTAAGGAATGCATTTTTTTTTTCAAATGATAAGTGTGGTTAAAATGCTACCGGAAGGCTACCACATTTAATGAAAGTTGTATTATTTTAAAACAACTTTATCTTATGAAATGATGATAAGATTTATTTAGATTTATACATACACACATATCCAGAATTTAGCCAAGTTTACCACTATTCCTCTTATTTAGACACATGGAAACATGGTTCGTCCACATAGAGAACGCTTGGTACAAGAAATAGGAGTGGATTTAGCTACCACCATAGCTGACTTACGAGCCAAACTGGAGGCTCAAGAGCAGGAAAATAGAAATTTACGGGCACAATTAGAGCAAAGAGACCAGGAACAGGAGTGAGGAAGAGCACCACCTGTTGAACCAGCACCGCAACCAGAGCCTGCGGCGATGCCATAAGTGGTGCCACAAGCTATGCCTATTGTTAATCAGGAACCCTTATATGTGCGGTTTCGTAGGATGTAACCACTAGAATTTGAAGGTTCCACTGACCCGCTAGAAGCCGAAGAGTGGTTAACTTCACTCCAAACGATTCTGGATTTCATGAATCTAACGGAGCAAGAAAAGGTTATTTGTGCTTCATATGTGTTAAAGAAAGATGCCCGCTACTGGTGGGAGACAGTGGTAATGAGAAGAAATGTGGCAACAATGACATGGAATGAATTCTTTGGGGAATTCAATGCTAAGTACTATGATACTGTAGGTCTCCGAGCTCAACAAAATGAATTCAATAATTTGAAGCAAGGTGATATGACTGTTATGGAGGCTTGTCGTAAGTTCGATCGATTGGCAAGGCTATGCCCTCAGCTAGTGCCCACAGAAATGGAAAGGGTGCAACGAATGTTAGTGATGTTTCACCCTGAAATAGCTACAGTGGTAGACAGTGGGAAAAGACCACCCACAACAATGGCGGATTGTGTTGGTAAAGAAGTCTGATCAAAATATCACCTGGCCCAAGCTAAGGAAGAAAGGGCCAAATTCTGGGAAGCAAAGAAAAAGGAACAAGCCCAGGCAAAGCAAACCCAAAAGGGGAATCAAAAGAATAATCAAGCTGGTCAGAGTAACCAAGCTAACAAGACGGGACAAGGAAATCGACCCCCACAGAGTCATCCACAGAATAACCAGAACCCGAATAAGAGGAAGAGAAATTTTGATAGAAATCGAAACTTTAATTCCCAAAGTCCGCAACAGAAGCAGGAACGCAACACGAATATAGTTGAGTGTTCTAAGTGCGATAAGAAACATTTGGGTGTATGCAGATATGAAACAAACAGTTACTATACATGTGGCAAGGAGGGCCATTATTCCTGGAACTGTCCTCAGAATTCAAATAGACAGCCTACTAGCCAGGTAAATGCGATGCCGATAAGAGTTGCGGAGATGCAACCTCAACAAGATAGAGTAGAAGCCCCGCCACAAACCAATGCTAGGTTATTGGCATACACGAGGAATGATGCAGAAGTTGGCACGTCAAGAGTGGTGACAGGTCAGCTTACTATTATTCAGTACACAGCATACGCATTATTTGATTCCGGTGCATCACATTCATTTGCATCATATGGATTTGCTGAGAAGTTAAATTATGCTAAGAATAGAATTGGTCAGACATTTAGGACTATCATGCCTTCTGGGGAAA
Organism: Morus notabilis; assembly: GCF_000414095.1. Lineage (NCBI taxonomy): Eukaryota > Viridiplantae > Streptophyta > Magnoliopsida > Rosales > Moraceae > Morus > Morus notabilis. Next base: position 103,469 of record NW_010363907.1, on the reverse strand, counting down.
TTCTATTGTCTGAATTTAAGCTAGAGCATGTACCGATAGTCATAGCTAATAGAGAGCTATACACAGATCTAATCGTCTTAAAGATAATCAACTACGACGTCATCCTAGGAATGGATTTCTTAGGAAAATATCAAGCAACTATCGATTGTCGTAATGAGAAGGTACTTTTCTGACCCGATGGGGAAGAAACTTTTGAGTATGTTGATCACTCTAAGCGTACCCCCAGACGAGTAACTAATGCAATGGAAGCAAGGAAATTACTTACTAATGGTTGCGAAGGATATTTAGTACATATTGTGGACACGACTAAAACTGATAAGTTGCAACCAAAAGATGTGCCGATAGTTCAAAAGTTTATGGAAGTCTTTCCGGAAGAATTACCAGGATTACCACCAGAACGTGAGATTTCATTTGAAATCAAACTTTTACCTAGAACGACACTGATTTCTAAGGCTCCTTATAGAATGGTTCCAGCAGAACTTAAGGAGTTAAAAATGCAACTGCAGGAATTAATGGACAAAGGATTTATCTAACCAAGTTATTTTCCTTGGGGAGCTCTTGTATTGTTTGTAAAGAAGAAAGATGGCACATTGAGGATATGTATTGACTATCGTGAGCTCAATAAGGTCACGATAAATAATAAATATCCTCTGCCCAGGATCGATGACTTATTCGACCAACTCAAAGGGGCGGCAATATTCTCAAAGATTGATTTGCGATCTGGATACCACCAATTGAGGATTAAGGAATAAGATATACCAAAGACGGCTTTCAGAATGCGTTACGGACATTACGAGTTTCTAGTAATGCTCTTTGGACTAACTAATGCCCCAGCAGCTTTATGGACTTAATGAATCGTATTTTCAAGGAATACTTGGATAAATTTGTTATCATTTTTATCGACGACATACTAATTTATTCAAAGAATCATAAGGAATAGGAAGAGCACTTGAGAGTTACTCTTCAAACACTGAAAAGACATCAGCTATATGCTAAATTCTCTAAGTGTGAATTTTGGCTCAACGAAGTTCATTTCTTGGGGCATGTAGTTTTGAAAGATGGTATCTCGGTGGATCCGGCAAAGATTGAAGCTGTTAGTAACTGGGCCGCACTAAGAAACGTAATAGAGATTCGTAGTTTCTTAGGCTTGGCCGGATATTACAAGAGATTTGTAGAAGGTTTTACAAAACTAGCTGCACCACTCACTACCCTCAAACGAAAAGAAAAGAAGTATGAATGGACGGAGAAATGTGAGGACAGTTTTCAAGAATTGAAACGAAAACTAACTACTGCACCAATCCTTACGATCCCAAAGGATGGAGAAAACTATGACGTATACAGTGATGCTTCCAAACTAGGGCTGGGAGCGGTACTGATGCAAAATGGAAAGGTAATTGCGTATGCGTCTAGACAATTGAAACCTCATGAGAGAAACTATCCTACTTATGATCTTGAATTAGCAACAGTAGTTTTTTCTTTAAAGATATGGAGGCATTATTTATATGGTGCACAATGTCAGATTTTCACTGATCATAAGAGCCTCAAGTATTTCTTCACTCAGAAGGAACTTAATATCAGGCAACGCAGATGGTTAGAGTTAGTAAAGGGTTATGATTGTGAAATCCTTTATCACCCTGGAAAAGCCAATAGGGTAGCTGATGCTTTAAGTCGTAAGACTACTGAATTAAGTCATATGTCATTGGATAGATTTCCCACACCTTTACAGAACGATATTCATTCATTAGGGTTGGAGCTAATTACAGGCAAATTAGCCACTCTACAGATACAACCATCTATTTTTGACAAGATGGCAACGGCCCAATGTCAAGATTCTACTCTTAACAAGTATTGGAAAGAAGTGGAAGAAGGAAAAGAGACAGAGTTCAAAGTCTCTAATAAGGGAATACTCACATTTCGAGGAAGAATTTGTGTTCCAAAAGATGAAAGTCTTAAGAGTGAAATTCTTTCTGAAGCTCATAGTACCCCTTATTCGATACGTCCAGGAGTGACTAAGATGTATCAAGATCTAAAATAACACTTTTGGTGGAGATACATGAAAAATGACATCGTGGACTACGTTAGTCGGTGTCTAACATGTCAAAAGATTAAAGCGGAGCATCAACGTCCAGCTAGAGAGCTGCAACCTTTAGATGTTCCAGAATGGAAATGGGAGCATATAACCATGGATTTTGTGGTGGGACTACCCAAAACAAGTGAAGGTTATGATGCAATATGGGTAATTGTTGATAAACTGACTAAATCTGCCTATTTTGTACCCATAAAAGTGACGTATACCCTAGAAAAGTTAGCAGAGTTGTACATCAACAACATAGTTAGACTGCATGGAATACCATTATCCATTGTCTCAGATCGGGATAGCCATTTTACCTCCATGTTTTGGAAGAGTGTACAAGAAGCCATGGGCTCAGAATTAAAATTTAGCACAGCTTTTCATCCTCAAACGGATGGACAGTCGAAATGTACCATCCAAACTTTGGAAGATATGCTTAGGGCATGTGGGTTGTGGGTGCATCACGTGTTTTAGAAACGCTGACAAACATTATGTGTAAAATAAAATAGTGTTTTATGTATTTTGATGACTAATGTAACAGAATGCCGTCAGAATGCTACAACATTTTAGGTATGACTAATATAACAGAATGTTGTGAGAATGCTATAGTATTTTGAGAATGACTAATGTACAGAATGCTGTTAGAATGCTACATCATTTTACGAATAGTTGAAAACAGAAGGCTAGCTAAATGCTACAGCATTTAGACGTACATGGTAAGAATGAAAAAAAAATTGGCTTGAATTTTAAGAGGTTATAATTAGTAAGTGTTAGAGGTTAAGTAATGTTAAGTATGAGTATAGGATGACGATCAAAGGTTAGGGTCGTCACACTTTTTTACCTTAAATCACATCTTAGATCTGTTTCAAAAATCAGTCCGAAAGGGATGTCTAGGGTCATTTTTGAGAAAAACGTTATTTCACAAAGATTGTTCGAAACAAAATTTTCTTTAACTTTTTGTTGGTCACTTTTTGAAACTAAGCTTTTATCTTAGTTTTCTAGCTCAAAACAGCGCCGGAATAAATTTTCAGGTCAAAAGCCTAGTTTTCAGTTTTGGTCTGAAACTCAGAATTTTCATCGTTTTAGGTTTGCTATACATCTCCAATCATCGAATCGACTTACTTTTCACCTCTTAATCCTCCTATTTTTTATTTATTCATCATCTTACTGTCATCATTTCATATTATGCCAGTAATTTTAATCTTTTCATGTTACTGTCATCATTTCATATTATGACATAAAAACTATCAAATCGTGCCATTATATCACAACATTGAGTATCAAAAATATCTTTAAGGGTATGGTTGGTAGGAAGAAGGGAGAGATGGAGGGAAGAGAGGGGTGAAGAGAGAGGGTGAACTGAATATCTTATTTGATAAGCAAGAGGAGAGATGGAGGGAGAGACTCTCCCTCTGGGCCCACCATTTTAGATCCTTCCATTGATGGAAGGATCCAACCAATCCACTTAAAATTAAAAAAACAATAACTTTTTTACCATTCAAAAGTAATTATTAACAAATAGAAAAATTGACAATATAGTAATTAAACAAAATACTATAATCTATCTTTTCAACTTCCCCTTCTTCCTATCATAAAGGATTATTATAATCATCTTCATCCTTCACATTCTTTATTTCTCCAACCCCTCTCCATTATTCCTCCTCTCATACCTCCTAACAAATGAAGCTTAAGTTACTGGTTAGTAAAATGATACAAGTCGGTAACTTCTAGTATCTAGCTCCCGTAGTTGTTTATTGGTACCTGCATCATGATACTTGTGAGCATTATCGACGAGTAATCATCATGATTTCGGTTGGTAATCGCAGTTATTTGCTATAGTGCCGGTTGGCCAGCAGTTATCCACCTGTAAACACTGTGATATCAGTTAATAACCATGGGTATCCATTGAATTTTCTTACTATATGCTCAAAGAAGCACAAAAAACCCATTGCATTATTGTCCAACGATATTATGGCCAAAAAGTAGTTCTCAAGGAATGCTTTTGAGATTCTTTAGCGATAAGGCGGGACTGAAATGGGCCACCTAATCAACATCCCGAGTTCTTAGAGCTTCATGTTTCACGCGTTCGTGTTCGCTAAAGAACAATCATGGTGAGGGTCTCAAAATGAAAAATGATCCACGACCTTAATGTATGTCCCTTGTGAATGTATAAATTTCTACCATTTTGCTCATTGTTCTTTTCATATTTTTCGTTAAAAAATTTCAATATTTCCATGTGCCGTACATGCTCATGATATCTAAACAGAATATTTATTAGTAAAAAACACAAAGAATAAGTGCCACTTTAAAAACAAAATACATGAGCTTGCATATTGTTGTATAACTAGCTCCACCTTCATTTCTTTTGATGAGGTAGATTCTTTTAGTAATCATCAAGAATTAAAACTTTCAATATCAAGCTTAATTAGTTGCTTTTGACCGGGTGGAGTTATTATTTCTATAGTGAATAAGGAATTAGATTCTTATCTTAGCATATTACTCAATTCCATGAGTGGTCTTCCTCTACTTTTGCTTGTATCAAGTCATTATTTTGATGTTAAGAAGCTTTGGTAAATGAATTTTAAGAGGTTATAATTAGTAAGTGTTAGAGGTTAAGTAATGTTAAGTATGAGTATAGGATGACGATCAAAGGTTAGGGTCGTCACACTTTTTTACCTTAAATCACATTTTAGATCTGTTTCAAAAATCAGTCCGAAAGTGATGTCTAGGGTCATTTTTGAGAAAAACGTTATTTCACAAAGATTGTTCAGAACAAAATTTTCTTTAACTTTTTGTTGCTCACTTTTTGAAACTAAGCTTTTATCTTAGTTTTCTAGCTCACAACAGCGCCGGATTAAATTTTCGGGTCAAAAGCCTAGTTTTCAGTTTTGGTCTGAAACTCAGAATTTTCATTGTTTTAGGTTTGCTATACATCTCCAATCATCGAATCGACTTACTTTTCACCTCTTAATCCTCCTATTTTTTATTTATTCATCATCTTACCGTCATCATTTCATATTATGCCAGTAATTTTAATCTTTTCATGTTACTGTCATCATTTCATATTATGACATAAAAACTATCAAATCGTGCCATTATATCACAACATTGAGTATCAAAAATATCTTTAAGGGTACGGTTAGTAGGAAGAAGGGAGAGATGGAGGGAAAGAGAGGGGTGAAGAGAGAGGGTGAAATGAATATCTTATTTGATAAGCAAGAGGAGAGATGGAGGGAGAGACTCTCTCTCTGGGCCCACCATTTTAGATCCTTCCATTGATGGAAGGATCCAACCAATCCACTTAAAATTAAAAAAACAATAATTTTTTACCATTCAAAAGTAATTATTAACAAATAGAAAAATTGACAATATAGTAATTAAACAAAATACTATAATCTATCTTTTCAACTTCTCCTTCTTCCTATCATAAAGGATTATTATAATCATCTTCATCCTTCACATTCTTTATTTGTCCAACCCCTCTCCATTATTCCTCCTCTCATACCTCCTAATAAATGAAGCTTAAGTTACTGGTTAGTAAAATGATACAAGTCGGTAACTTCTAGTATCTAGCTCCCGTAGTTGTTTATTGGTACCTACATCATGATACTTGTGAGCATTATCGACGAGTAATCATCATGATTTCGGTCGGTAATCGCAGTTATTTGCTGTAGTGCCGGTTGGCCAGCGGTTATCCACCTGTAAACACTGTGATATCAGTTAATAACCACGGGTATCCATTGAATTTTCTTACTATATGCTCAAAGAAGCACAAAAAACCCATTGCATTATTGTCCAATGATATTATGGCCAAAAAGTAGTTCTCAAGGAATGCTTTTGAGATTCTTTAGCGATAAGGCGGGACTGAAATGGGCCACCCAATCAACATCCCGAACTCTTAGAGCTTCATGTTTCACGCGTTTGTGTTCACTAAAGAACAATCATGGTGAGGGTCTCAAAATGAAAAATGATCCACGACCTTAATGTATGTCCCTTGTGAATGTATAAATTTCTACCATTTTGCTCATCGTTCTTTTCATATTTTTCGTTCAAAAATTTCAATATTTCCATGTGCCGTACATGCTCATGATATCTAAACAGAATATTTATTAGTAAAAAACACAGAATAAGTGCCACTTTAAAAACAAAATACATGAGCTTGCATATTTTTGTATAACTAGCTCCACCTTCATTTCTTTTGATGAGGTAGATTCTTTTAGTAATCATCAAGAATTAAAACTTTCAATATCAAGCTTAATTAGTTGCTTTTGATCGGGTGGAGTTATTATTTCTATAGTGAATAAGGAATTAGATTCTTATCTTAGCATGTTACTCAATTCCATGAGTGGTCTTCCTCTACTTTTGCTTGTATCAAGTCATTATTTTGATGTTAAGAAGCTTTGGTAAAGTTTGTGATGGAACAACCAAAATAGAAGAAAATCTGAGATCAACACTCTCAGGTGGTGGTTGGATTCAACTTTCCAAACCTCAGATAGCTGCAAAATGTCCATACTAAAGTCTGAGAACAAATAAGCTACTGAGTAACACTTAAATCTGCCCTAGCTCAAAACGACAATTCAGCCTTCTTGAAAGACAAAGAAACGACAGCAAATTTACTCAACACAAACTATCGGATGGCAATGGGGTGGGGTGGGGCGGGGGCGGAGAATGATTTACTATTCCCATCCCCACCTTTCAAAACCGTCCCCATTCTCACTTAAGGAGAGGCAGGGGGAGGGAGAGGGGAGCATGTTTCTTATACCCGCCTCATTCCTCCTCAATTGTAATTAAGCATTTTAAAATTATTGTGACTTAAAGCAAAAATAAGTAGAAATTCAATAAAAGTTTAGACCGAAATCAATAATTTCTCAATACAAACTAAATTTAAACATATGAAAAAAATAGTTATAGAGCCGAAAAAGGTCTTATTAAATTAACACATAATCGAAAAAATTGTTAAAAACATAATTGCTATTCCTAATAGCTTTATTCTTCATCGCAAAAGATTAACAATTACCCTTTTTTTTCAAATAAAGAACTACATTTAGTTATTATAGGGAAATGAATGAGGGAAAATAATGTGGAAAGATGAGCTAGGGTTCTTTGGGTCGGTGGGAGTTGGGGGGGGTGGGGTCAGGCATATGTCCCACGTGGCAAAAGGATATAGAGAGGCTGGGGAGGTTTTTTAAGGGAGCTGCTTGGTTATAATGCCTGTGAATAAGCTGGTACTGCACAAAATGTGACAGAAAATGCTGCATCATTTTCTACCGTATTTTTTTAAACAGTCTGTTACCACAATACGTGTTGTTCTCACTCTTCAAACCAGACTTGATTCCTAAATTTCAGCTGTCCTTGTGAGTCCTTACACCATAAAATGAAAGAAATCCTAAGATAAGCTCAGACAATGAACGAGCAACTTAACCAACAAAAATACAAAAACCATGATAAACTGAAACAAAAAAATTTGGACAAAACAAATCAAAACACTAAATAGAAATTGGGTTGCCTCTGAAAAGCGCTTGTTTTAACGTCAACAGCCCAACGCCTATGTACTTTATGGATCTTGCAAGGAGATTGAAGTCTTCTCACTGTTCATCTCACCTCCTAAATAATGCTTCAACCGCTGGCCATTCACCTTAAACTTTCTTCCGGAATTTTCTTCAATAAGCTCCACTGCACCATGTGGGAAAACTGCAACAACTTTAAAAGGTCCTAACCAACGTGATTTTAACTTTCCTGGAAAGAGTTTCAGCTTGAAATTGAAAAAAAGCATACTTTGCCCTGCTTCAAACTTCCGAGGGAGTATTTTGCTGTCATGCCACCTCTTGGTCTTTTCCTTGAGTTACATGAGTCTCTTTTCCCCAGCGGCCTGTATGTCCAGATTAAGCTTCATGATTGCCCAATATGCTTTATGCTCAAGTTCCACTAGTGGATGCCAAGCCTTCCCAAACACAAGCCTCTATGGAGATACTCCCAAAGGGGTTTTAAAGGCTGTTCGGTATGCCATTAAAGCATCATCAAGCCTAGCCGACCAATCCTTCCTTGAGGGATTAACAACTTTTTCAAGAATTCTCTTGATCTCCCTGTTAGAAACCTCCACTTGTCCACTAGTTTGTGGATGATAAGCTGTAGCAACCTTATGCTTTTCCCCATATTTCTTCAAGAGTTTCTCAAATTGCTTGCTCCCAAAGTGTGTCCCCTCATCACTAATTATGGCTCTAGGGGTGCCAAAGCACGTGAATATGTTCTTCTTAAGAAATTGCACTACAACTTTTGAGTCATTGGTGGATCGTGTAACTGCTTTCACCCATTTGGAGACATAGCCGACAGCCACTAGCATGTATTGGTTTCCAAATGAGGATGAGAAGGGTCCCATAAAGTTTATACCCCACACATCAAGTAACTCCACTTCCATGATGTTATTTAGAGGAATCTCATGCCTCCTGTAGATGTTCCCTGTCTGTTGGCATCTGTCGCATTATAAAGCGTTGCATGAGCATCTTTAAAAATGGTCGGTTAGTAGAATCCTGATTGTAAAATCTTTGAAGCTGCCCTAATTCCACCATAATGCCTGCCATAAGGTGATGAATGACAATGATGTAGAATGCTTTCCATTTCTTCCTCAGGGACACATCTTCTCATAATCTGGTCGGCACATTGTTTGTACAAATATGGTTCATCCCAATAATAGAACTTGACATCATGAAGAAACTTCCTCTTTTGTTGGCTAGAAAGTTCAGGTGGAAGTAGACCACTTACCAAGTAGTTCATGATATTAGCATACCAAGATGTAGCCAACCGATTCATTCTAAACAGCTGCTCATCTGGAAAAGTCTCCTTTATTAGCTCTTTGTCTCTCTGGGGGACCCCTTCCTCTAATCTGGACAAATAGTCTGCAACTTGATTTTCAGTCCCCTTTCTACCTCCGACCTCTAAATCAAACTCCTAGAGTAACAAGATCTATCTAATCAGCCTAGGCTTTGCATCAGTCTTTGCAATCAAGTACTTGATGGCCAAGTGATCAGTTTACACCAAAACCTTGGTTCCCACCAAATATGCCCCGAACTTGTCAAATGCAATCACCACCGCTAGAAGTTCCTTTTTCAGTGGTTGTATAGTTCAACTCCGCCTCAGTTAGTGTTCTACTTGCATAGTAGATGGAGTGAAAATTCTTGTCTTTTCTTTTGCCCAACACCACTCCCACTGCAAAGTCGCTAGCATCACACATCAACTCAAGTGGTCATGACCACTCCGGAGCCACAATATTGGGTGCTGTTGTAAGTTTCTTTTTCAGCTCTACGAATGCCTGCAAGTAATCCGCATCCAAATTGAAGGGAGTGTTCTGCTCTAACAATGAACACAAAGGTTTTGAGATTTTTGAGAAATCTTTGATGAATCTCTTGTAAAAACCTGCATGACCCATGAAACTTTTGATTCCTCTGATTGATGTAGGGGCGGCAGCCTGTCGATAATCTCTATCTTAGCTTTATCTACCTCAATCAATAATCTTTATCTTAGCTTTATCTACCTCAATCCCCTTCTTAGATATCCCGTGGCCAAGAACAATTCATTCTGTCACCATGAAGTAACATTTCTCTCAATTCAAAACCAGACTTGTCTCCTCACATCTCTTTAGAACTCCTTCCAAATTTTCCAAGCAGTTGTTAAAAGAAACCACAACCACCGAAAAGTCATCCATAAAGACCTCTAAGAATTGTTCTACCATATCTGAGAAGATGGCCATCATACAGCACTGAAAGGTAGCGGGGGCGTTCTATAGCCCAAAGGGCATCCTCCTGAATGCAACTGTCTCATATGGACAAGTGAAAGTAGTCTTCTTCTAGTCTTCTAGTGCTATTGCAATTTGATTATACCCTGAATACCCATCCAGAAAATAGTAGTACTCTCTGCCATCTAGTGTGTCCAGCATTTAGTCAATAAATGGCAATGGGAAATGGTCTTTCCTAGTGGCCTTGTTCAATTTTTGTAGTCCATGCACACTCTCTAGCCTGTGACTATGTGCGTGGGGAATAACTCATTCGCGTCATTCACTATCACAGTCACTTTTCCCTTCTTGGGTACACATTGCACTGGACTAACCCACTAACTATTTGAAATAGGATAAATAATCCCTGCATCCAACCATTTAATGATTTCTTTTTTCATAACTTTCTTCATGATTGGATTTAGCCTTCTTTGATGTTCCACGGAATTGCTGTAGCATTCCTCCAGTAAAATTTTGTGCATGCATATGGATGGACTAATTCCCTTTATATCTGTAATTGTCCATCTTATTACTTTTTTAAACTTCCTCGGCAGTTCAAGTAACTTATGTTCTTGATCTTTAGATAACTCGGCTGAAACAATGACCGGTAGCATTTCTGCTTCTCCCAAGAATGCATACCGGAGGTGGGATGGCAAAGGCTTCAACTCTAAGAGTTCAGGTTCTTCTATAGATGGCTTAGGTGGTTTGAGCTCACTTTCGGACAGCCCTAAAGGCTCAAATTTCCTTCCTCTAGCTGTATCGGTTGTCCCTGATTCCAACCAAGCCAATTGGCTACCCAATTCTGAAGTTTCTTCTTCCAACTCTTGCTGCAACTCCTTAAAAGCACTAGTATCCGTTACATTCACCAAAGAGCATTCTTCCACTTCATCAGGAAATCTCATTGCCTTAAGAACATTAAAAGTGACCTACTTATCATTGACTCTTATTATCAACTCCCCTTTTTGTACATCTATTAATGTCCTCCCTGTAGCTAGGAATGGTCTCCCTAAAATGATGGGCCCCTCCCTGTCACCTTCATAATCTAAAATAATCAATGGGAAAGATGAACTTGTCTACTTTCGCCAGGACATCTTCAATTTTTTCTTCTGGATGAGCTAAAGATCGATCAGCCAATTGAAGAGTTACTGTGGTTGGCCATGCTTTCCCGATTCCAAGCTTCTTGAAAACTAACATAGGCATAAGATTTATGCTTGCTCCTAAATCACAGAGAGCCTTGCCAAAGTAGTTATTGCCAATTGCACATGGGATGGTGAAACTTCTAGGATCTTTTAACTTTAGAGGGATTTTATTCTATAAAATGTTGTTGTTTTCTTCCGTCATTGCCACTGTTTGGAATTCTCCTAGTCTTATTTTCTTCGAAAGAATGTCCCTCATGAATTTCACATAACTAGGCATTTGGTCAAGCGCCTCCACCAATGGAATGTTAATATGAAGCTGCTTCAAGACATCTAGAAACCTTTTAAACTGCTTATCTTGCTGCTACTTTTGGAATCTTTGAGGAAAATGTGGCAGTGGTCTGTCATTCTGCTTTTCTGCCAAACTTTACTACAGCGTTACTATAGGTTCTGCAGCATCACTTCATTTTCTAGATTCTTCCACTTCTGCTTCCTTTTCCACTTCACGTTGGATTGAAGAGGGTTCTTCTTGGTGATTGGGCTGTCTAGTCACTTGCTATAATTCTGTCCTATTCCTTAGCGTAATAGCCTTGCAATGCTCTTTGCCTACATGCCTAGGATCTTCAGTATTACTTAGGAGTGCACTTGGTGAATGACTAGTCAAGGCGTTAGCTAACTGCCCTATTTGTTTCTCTAAGTTCCTCAATGAAGCTACTAAGTTCTAAATCAGTGCCGACTGATTTTGAATAATGGCATCATTCTTTGCCATGTACTTCTTCAACAAGTGCTCAATCGATGAGTGTTGTTCCGCCGGTTGATGTCTCAGCTATTGTGGAAATCCAGGAGGATGTTGAGGGTGATTTACTGTTGATGATGATGCTGCGTTATGCCCTTGAGAGTTCCAAGAAAAATTTAGGTGCTGCCTCCAACCTCGGTTATAAGTATTGGAATATGGATTGTTGTTTTTGTTGAAGTTGCCCACATAACATACTGATTCCAGGTTAGATGGAAAACTATCAAAGAGATGCCCTTCACCACAGTAAGTACAAGAGATCGCTGTAAACTGAGGAGAATTCACCCCCTGATTCATTAATTTTAAGATACCTGCCAAGGATGATACTTGATCGGTTAAAGCTGTGACCGCATCCACTTCATAAACTCCTACTACTCTCCTAGCTGCAGCTACTCTCTCCACAGGCCATTGATAGTTTTTATTAGCCATCCGTTCTAAAATCTCATAAGCCTCATTGTAAGTCTTTGCCAAAATAGCACCATTGGCTAAAACATCTACTATGGTTCGAGTTTGCCCATTAAGTCCATTGTAGAATGTCTCTATTTGAATCTAATGAGGAATCCCATGGTGAGGGCATTTGCGCAACAATTCCTTAAACCTCTCCCATGCCTCATACAAAGATTCCCCCTCATGTTGCTGAAATCCGGTGATGTCATTTCTAAGCTTAGCATTCTTAGTTGGAGGAAAATACTTCATCAAAAACTTCTGTGCCATGTGATTCCAAGTCGCTATAAAGTCTGGTGGTAGAGAGTTTAACCATGCCCTAGCTCTATCCCTTAAGGAATAAGGGAAGAGCTTCAGTCTTAAAGCTTCTTCTGTAACCCCTGGAAGCTAAAAAGTATCACAGACTTCCATGAATAGCCTGAGATGCAAGTAGGGATCTTTAGTTGCCATGCCATTGAATTGGCCTAATGTTTACAACATTTGAAACATGATCAGTTTAAGCTCAAACTGAGGCACCTGCATCTCTGGCCTAATGATGCTCGAATTAAGCCCATGTAAAATCGGAATGGCATATTCTCTGATGGCCCTATCCCAGTCATCTACCATGGCTGTCTGGTTAACTAGATTATTAACATTTACAGGCTGCCCAAGGTTGACTGCATTGCCAGCAGCTTCCTCTGCCATTCCTTCAAGAACTGCTAAACCTTACTGCTCCCTTCTCCTTGCTAGGAACGTTCTTTCAATTTCTGGATCCAAGGGCAGCAAATCACTGTCTTGTTGTCGATTCATGCGAGAATAAGAGTATCTAAAATAAAAGAAAATAAAATTGACAAGTAAAATAACAGAAACACTTGAATTTCACAAAGATCAATAATGATAACTGTCCCCAGCAGCGGCGCCAAAAACTTGTTGGTGTAAAATTAACTACGCAAGAGCACCTACTAAACAAGTAATAAAGTGAATGAGTAGAGTATCATTCTCATGGAGAAAGTTATCAATATTTTTTCTAATAAGATTCAAGAGATGCAATATAAACAAATTTAATGGTTTGATTCAACTACAAGACTAAAAGAATTGCATAAAATAGAAGTAAATAAACGGATACTCAGTTATCAAAGGTGAAAATCAATCTATGTGAAGGACTGGGACCCAATTTGCCCTTCACAGCAACATGGGCTATTTATGCTACGACTTTTACTACAATAATGCTATCAGTTAACCTGAAACACAAATTTAACACAAGAATCTCCCGATCTACTTGTGATTTCACCTCTTTACTCACATGTCAACATATTCCTATGAGAAATCTAAGCAAAGAGGTTAATTTAAGTATAGGTTTCAATTGGGCTATGTGAGACAAGTGTATATTCCTATACTACTCGCAAATCAACTAGATTTCTTTGTGAAATTTAGCTAACAACACATTGTTCAATAATTGTCTAATTCCAATCAACTTTCTAGCAAATCGAACTCATAGTATTTTATTTATGATGGTCAATCAATAAATAAAAATGAATGATAACGATTATATTAAACAAACTAGATCAACATTAATGTAGCAAAAGTGAGCATACACAATGTTAATTACAGATCCGAGTACTTTATCATCCCAGCCAGTTAATTTAGCTCATACTTGTTCTGTTAATTTCAACAAAATAAACAGCCATGATTTGAATACAGAGGAAGAGGAAAGATAAACCAAAATGAGGTGAACAACAGTAAAGACAAGATGAAGCTTGGTGGTCTCCTCTCGTGGCTTCACTCCTTGAGATTTCCAGCTCCAAATTTGTCTCCTCCGTACTTGTCTTCCTTTCTTTCTTTCTCTCTGGTTTTCTTTTTGCTCCCTGCTGCCTATTTCTTACTTGGGTCCTCTTTCTATTTTCTCCTTTCGCTTGCCACTGTTGAGAATTCAGGTGCATTCCTCTTTAGGGTAACCAAGGACGCTGAGGTGGCTCCTTCTCAGAGGTTGGGTCCAGCTGACTCAACACCAAATCCGTCTTCTGTGCTCTTTGTCCTAATTCTCGTGCAAAGTTATGTGCTGACGTCATCTACTAACTACATGCTGTCATATTTTTATTGTAGCAAATACTGCAACATTTATCCTCACGAACCAAAAGTTGAGCAAATAAAGTAGAAAATTAACAGCTAAACCTTTGGATGAGCCAACTATAAACCTAGAAATGCCTAAAATAACTCTAATTCCTAGAGTTAGCACTAATACATGAATATTGTCGTCGCTAAAAATTCACACGTCATCGCAAATATGTAGTTGGCAGCAAATGTTGTGTGGCACCAACGTTAGCCGCCAAAATAACATTATTTGTGATGGCAAGCGTCGAAAGTAATTTAGTATTTGCGATGACATAAGTCATTGCAAAAAATAATTCATTTATTTATTGTCCTCCGAGTAAAAAGGGGTCATTTTGGCAGTTTTCAAAATTTATTTACGACGACATTAATATGTGTCGTCGTAAATACTAATTTTGTATTCCCTCGCTAAAATAAACGGCAGAAAAATTGGCCGGTTTCTCAAAAATTATTTACGATGACGTTAATATATGTCGTCGCAAATAATAATTCCAGAACCTTCGTTATTAATATTAAATATTAAAGATTGCGATGAAGGATTTTTTTTCGCTCTTACGTATGAGTTGTTTATCCTATACAACCAGCCTACACTATATCAATAGACCTTAGGACATCAATCTTGTCAAAGATTGATCCTATGGTACATAACATGCACGACTAGTAGTACATATAAGCTGAACCTGCTACAACTTTCCCCCTTATTTTTGAGAAATTGTAGTAAATAATAGATTTTTGAAACTACATTAAGTAAATAGCATATTTTAAAACTATTTGAGCTCAATAGCAGTTTACATCTTAAATGATTCATTTACACTCTACATTATAAACGATTCATTTACGAATGGTAAAAGAGTAATTTACGTGGTAAAAATCGTAAAAAATCTTTATTTGTGTGGAAATTTTTTTTTTTAACTATTGTAACAAGAAAATCTACATGAAAAAATATTTTTACTAATTGTAAATGAGCCATTTAAGTAGTAAATGATTCATTTACCACATAAGTTGCTATTTAATTCAATTAGTTTTAAAATATGCTATTTACTTTATTTAGTTTCTTAAATTTGCTACAACCTTCTCCCAACCGTACTACAACTTTTGTCTTTATTTTCTTAAAAAAGATTAATTTTCAGCAAAATTTATGGCCGGACATGCATTTTTGCTTCGCTTGAAGCCTTTTATATTATAGCAGTTGGATTAGCTTTTTAACATTTTGATTTAGAGTATGAGTAGTTCAAGACCAAGAATGAAATGCTCTCTCATCTTCGTCACCGCCATCTCGTCTCTCTACACTACAATAAAAATGGTCATTTGTGGCGATGCCATGTCATCACAAATAACTAATATGTCATCACAAATATTGTATTTTTGACGACATGTCGTCGTAACTTAGTCGTCACAAAAAATATGTCGCAACTAATATATTTGTGACGACATAGTTTTGAAATGTCGTCGCAAATATATTAGCAACGACAGTCGTCATGAATAAGTCGTCACGAATGTTCTATCGAATATGTCATTGATGATGACGTGTCATAACGTATTTGTGATGACATAGTGTCGTCACAAAAGTCTTTAAACCTTTTACGACTAAACCGTCGTCGCTAGTAATGTGAATTATTTGCGACGACACTTTAGATATGTCATCGCAAATAGTATTTTCTTTTTTTTCAGTACTTTCCTAATAATATTAATTAATAAAAATACAAATTTGAAGAAAATTTAATAATAAAATAGAATAATATAATTGATATAAAATAGCCAACACAATAATAAAATAAGTCTTAAAAAGTAAATTAATCAAGAAAAACTAAAAAGTATTGATAATAAGAAAAATAACAAGAGATATTTTAATCTCCTAAATTAGCAAGATCGTCGTCCTCATCCTCATTCTCATCCTCGTCTTCTTAGTTTCACTCAGGCGGCGGAGGAACCAACGGTTGGGGACGGTTAACTGGCAAGAAGTTGATGTTGGGATTCATCGAGCTCATGACATCCATCATGATCTACTGGTTGTCGAACATGTTTCATTGGTCCATGTAGAGGTTGTTCAGCCAGTTTTGGACATGCTGGGGCAAATTAACCGAAGATGACTAGTCCGATTGTGAAGCAGATGATGAGGTGGAAGCGCTTGAACGATTCCTTCGTGGTAGTGTCAGTACCACTCCCTCAATCTGTCCTCTGCGCTTGCACAAGACTTGGGACATAATCTCCTCCTTATTGATCGACGTGGATGAACCTTCGCCAGCAGACTGTGTAATGTGCGTGGTTCTTTCCCCTTCCATCTGAGCCTGCAAAGATAAATGAAATAATAATGAATAAAAATAATATAATATATTATGTTAAATATGAAAAAAGAAATAAGTTTAAAATTTACTTACAAATGTATGTTCTGCGTCTGAATTGATAAAATTATGCCCATGATGGTGCACGTCACCCCAATTGTCAATTAATGATCTTAGCTACTGGGTCTCGGAATTTGCCTAATCAAGTTGAACGTGTTAGAATAATTAAATGAAATAATTATGCCTAATCAAGATGTCAGCTCCAAAACTGTAAGAAAATAAAAATAATGAAATTTGATTATAGAGAGTTCGACAGTAACAAGTTTTGGGAGTATGTGTTATAGCGTATAATACCTGGCTGACAATGTGCCGAGAGTCTTGTCAGATCAAGTGGAGGCTGTGATCCTCCTGCAGAGCCGACGCATGTAGCTATTGGGCCAGACATCGAGATGCTATATCCACTACAAGAAAATAGGCTTTTCATAGTGGTTAGTTATAGCGTTTTTCAAAAAACGTTACTGTGCCTATATATAATAGCGTTTAAAAATAGTTATAATATATTTATATATAAAAATTAAAATTTCATGAGATTTTGACAGGTTTATTTTATACATGTTTAATAATATATAAATGTACCGCATTAAAATAACAACAGGCGGGCATTTGAAATAATTTCCCTAATTTTCCCGCTCATCCTCCCTCTTTTTTTCTATTTGGGTCATCTGATTTTGCTTGATTTTGCTTCTTCCTTATGCGAACAAGGAAAGGAAAAAATAAAAATAAAAACTCCTTCCCCCACTCTGTCGAACAAACCACGCTCCACCACTTCTCTTTCCCCAAAATTCCGTAAGCTTCCTCTGGATTTGCTCTGAAATTGAAGGCCGGTGTTAGGTTCAGTCATATATCCAACTTTCTCCCAAATGCCCTAATTCAGTCATATTTCCAACTTTCCCCCAAATGCCCTAATTTTCCAGTCTATCTCACGGGAAGAATGTCATGGTTTCTGGTTTTGTGAAGATTGGGTTGCGGAAAGAAGATCGAAGATGATCTCCACGTGAAGCTCTCTTCCTATGCGAAGCTCGGAGCTAGGTTTACCGGCCAAGGAGGTTCGAATCTCTCTCTCTCTCTCTCTCTCTTTTTCTCTCTCTGTTCTCTAGGTTTACCCAGAGAGAAATCCTCTCTCTCTCTCTCTGCATTTTCGCTCCCAAAGGTGTAGTGCTCTTGTTCTTCTTCTTTTCTTTTTTGGTTTTCAAATTCAACTAAAATCTTACGAAATGAAAATTTGCATTCCTTTTTGGCTGATTCATTGTAGTTTGTTGAAGCTATTATTAGTATACGAGTTGGCTCGAAGGTATCACTTGATCATATACAATTTTATTATGTGAATTTTTTTTTTCCGATTTGTGCTTTAATTTCTTTCTTGTTCTTTTTCTCTTTTTTTTGGGTGATTGTATCCCGACGAGTCACCTTAGATTAATCTTATAGAGTTAAAGGGTCTTGATCAACAAAGGCAAAAGCTTTTAGTGACTCACATCCGAGACAAAGCGAGTGAACTATCTTCTTGTTTAATGCTCGTGGCTCTTTGTGAGGTAAACTCATTTCTGTCATTGGAATTTGACTTGGGAAATCATTT
>NW_010363907.1:82807-84812 GCF_000414095.1 Morus notabilis | reverse complement strand
GGGGGTGGTGTTGGGGTCAAAAAAAAAAAAAAAAAAAACCTTTTGGTTTTTGGTTTTTTTTTTTTTTTTTTTGGTTACTTGCCTTTTCAGGTATCACCTTTTTTTTTTGTTGTTGTTGTTTTTTTTTCCCTCCAAGCTTTTTGGTATGTAGGCTGTGGCACTCGGCCTTTTTGGTATGTGGGCTGTGTCTGTGATATGTATCAAGATCAAATGCCCTTCGTGCTATCGGTTTCTTTGTGAATGTGCCACTACTTGCCTGTATGGCATGTAATTATAAGCTTTCTGGTCTTGTGCATTTGTAAATTAGGATGTTTCATTAGTTGTTAGTTAGTGTCTAGTGTATTTTTCTTTTATTAATGCCACCAGTACTTGTCACAGATATTACCTGTACTGGTTACCACACGTTGATTTGGAACTGTATGTGTTCACCATGTTATTAATCTTGCCCAGGTGGTAATGCTGATTATGCAATGGCTATGCACCAGAAAGAACAACTCCATGACAATAGCATGTCAATGATGCAATCTCAGCATTTCTTCGTAGGTCTTAGATCGTTTTTCTCTTTTAATTACGTGTCCTTATTATCTTATGAGTTTACTCTTAATACTTCCATGTTTCAATACCCAGATGGGGAGGTCTGTTGGATTCAATCTCGGAGCAACATATTCATCTCATCGACCTCAGCAGCAACAGCAACATGCTCCATCAGTCAGCAGTAGTGGTGTGTCCTTCACACCTGGAAACAATCAAGATCTGCTGCACGTGCATGGCTCTGATATGTTTCCATCTTCACATTCATCTTATCATTCCCAGGTATGATCATCTGGTGTTGCAAATAGTTCTTTTTCTTATCTGATTCGGTGGTTTCAAATGGAAACATGAGAGTCTGTTTCATTTTTGCAAATCTAAGTTGTGGTTAATTAGAGATTGTGAAAAGCAAACTAGTTTGTGTACCAAGAAAAAAAAAAGAGCCAACACCTGGAAACGTGGAAATAATTAAAAGATCCAAATACAAAGAAAAAAGTGTGTATTTTTAAAGTAACTCCCTGTAGATTGGTTTTTTTTTTTGGTATTTTCTTAATGGAAATTCATTGCGACTTATCTACATGCGTGTATGCACCTTGGTCAGATGAGCCAGCTAAGGGTGATCCAGAATTCAATGTGCCACAATGTTATTTTGCCAAACAACCACCAGCATTACACGTATGTGTTCCATTTTCTTAACCAGATTTTGTAGTTCGTTTAAGCAGAGTATTTATAGTTCGTTCATCATGCCTTTCTACAATTGAATGAATTCCAGTGTGGGCACTCATACATATTTGTGAAGTTTATATTGTCATTACCTTTGATGATCATGTTTGGTCTCATGTTCCTAAAGAGATCAGGTACAAAGAAGGATTAAATTAGCAATTATATAGTTCCCATTTTTGTTCCAACTAAGAGTGGCTCATGTTGTCAAGCATAAATCTTGTGGGCCATATGTCTGCCTGAACTATTTGAGTTATGTTTGGCAAGTATTATTTGTATGTATGTTGTGTTTCTGGAAATTATAAGATTCTTATAACTCTACGGCTACTTCAGTTTTTCTGCATCATTGTCTTACTTCCTATTGCAAGGTGTCATGTTTGCAATTTCAGAAAACTGGGCAAGAGAAGCTCGAGAAGCAGTCTGGCAAGGTATGCTCACAGTGTACATTTTACCCGTTTTTTGTTTTTTTTTTCCTTTTTGCAGTTTCTGGTCAGAGTCGTTGCTTTATTTATAGGTTAAATGGTGGAAGTTTTAGTTGAGTTTGATTATTGTTTTGATAGTGGATCATTTTTTTACAGGTTAAACAATGGAGATGACTTTTTTGTTGAAGCATTATGTCAAGATGGAAGGATTTACTTCACCATTGCACTTAGACGTTTTGGAGATGACTTCTCTGTTTTCTTTACTTGTTTTGAATGTTAAGCTTTTAGACACTGTATGAATTATTTTGTAGACGTAATTTAATTGACAGCTTGGT
>NW_010363907.1:64554-72521 GCF_000414095.1 Morus notabilis | reverse complement strand
TCCTAAAGAGATCAGGTACAAAGAAGGATTAAATTAGCAATTATATAGCTCCCATTTTTGTTCCAACTAAGATTGGCTCATGTTGTCAAGCATAAATCTTGTGGGCCATATGTCTGCCTGAACTATTTGAGTTATGTTTGGCAAGTATTATTTGTATGTATGTTGTGTTTCTGGAAATTATAAGATTCTTATAACTCTACGGCTACTTCAGTTTTTCTGCATCATTGTCTTACTTCCTATTGCAAGGTGTCATGTTTGCAATTTCAGAAAACTGGGCAAGAGAAGCTCGAGAAGCAGTCTGGCAAGGTATGCTCACAGTGTACATTTTACCCGTTTTTTGTTTTTTTTTTCCTTTTTGCAGTTTCTGGTCAGAGTCGTTGCTTTATTTATAGGTTAAATGGTGGAAGTTTTAGTTGAGTTTGATTATTGTTTTGATAGTGGATCATTTTTTTACAGGTTAAACAATGGAGATGACTTTTTTGTTGAAGCATTATGTCAAGATGGAAGGATTTACTTCACCATTGCACTTAGACGTTTTGGAGATGACTTCTCTGTTTTCTTTACTTGTTTTGAATGTTAAGGTTTTGGACATTGTATGAATTATGTTGTAGACGTAATTTTATTGACAACTTGGTAGATATTGATAACAATTGATATGTTGAATGTTTTTATGTTTTAATTTGAATGTTCCTATTTAGATATATCACATATCTTGGAATTACCATTTATTTGAATGAAATCAAAAGGATATTAATAATAATTTTAAAAAGTTATAACAGTATGAACATAACAAGGAAAAAAGTTATTAATCTGTATCGTAGCTATGCTAAAGAGTTATAAGAGGATGAAAATAACTTTTTTTACACGCTATAATACTTCAATTCTATAGCGCTTTTTATAACTCTCCTGAAACGCTATGTTTTCTTAGGATCTATAATAGCGCCTGTTGTCCTAGCGCTCTAAAAAGCGCTATTGATAGTGATTAATAGCATTTTTCGTCAGCTACGAAAGGCCTTTTGTGGTGTAGTGATCATAAAAAAAATTTATTTGTTACTTTATTTGGTACACAATTTCTTAAAAATTTTATAAAAAGCTTCATAAATATAAATTAATTACTTTGGTTCTATTCGTCGTCACTACAAATGTCTTTAACATCATCGACACTTTCTACATTGTCATCATCTTCAAAATCGATGAGCTCATCTTCGATATACTCAAAAATAGTTTTATCATCACCATCATCAATAAAGTCATCTTTATCTTCAACAGGCAACTTGTCCCGCAAGTATGCGTCGACGTCAGATGTGACAGTATTTGCTTCGATATCAGGCCGATCAAATGTTAAGTTGTCCAGTTCAGGTAGTTCAACTACTAACTCAACATTTCGTGATTCTCTATCTTGAACTATTGTGACCTCATCGACGTCCTCTTCTGGAAAATCCCATATATGTCGATGCCCAAAATGTTCCACAACTTTCTAATTCAGACCATTAAATAAATCATCAACGTAAAAAATCTGTTCCGCCTGGGAAGATAGAATGAAAAGTTCATTCTCATAAACAAATCCTTAACGATGATACTTATTCTATTCTTGTATTGTTGAATTCTTCTTCTTTCTGTCTGAGTGTCGAACCACTTACACTTGAAAAGGAAGACTGAATTGCTGTTAATGTATAGTAATTCATAAATCTCTTTCAAAACTCTGTAGAAAACCTAATTATTTGCCCCGCAGACATAAATGCCACTATTCTGAGTGGTCCGGTCCTTGTCACGGTTGTATGTTAAAAATTTCACTCCATTGACTACACAACTAGAATAAGATCGAATAGAGAATCTTAAATTAGATGATAGTGAAAACAATTGATCGGTGGCTTCGAGAATGTTATGTTGTTGGGCTCTCACTAAATCTAAAATTCTTAATGTTCTGGAACATATCAACTAAAGAAATTACTCAGTTCTGTTATTGCATCAACAATTTCATATTTCATGAACGGGCGATTCCCAGTCGATAACAATCATTGTATTATAACATTACAGTCGTGTGATTTTAACCCACTGATCTTTGTATTCCCATTAGTTATATCTCTTTTTTAAATTCGAGGCAAATCCATCGAGAAATCGAATAGACTTTAAAAATTCACAGTTTATCTGCTTATTAGTTTTGCTTAACATGTAGGCTGCAGGTGATTTTATCCATTGATCACCATCTTTGTATAAATGTAACTATTTATGAATCCTCATATTCTACAAATTGATCCTCGCCTTGTCTGTGTCCTTACTTTTTCCACCGATACTAAGAATAGTACCCAACAAGCTGTCACATACATTTTTTTATATACATGACATCTAAGTTATGACGAGTTGATAATGAAGTTGTTGATACCCAAAATTTTACAAGATATCAGCCCGGCCCAAATTGAATAAATGTAACTCTAGGTATGGTGCGTGGACCTAAGCCACGTTCAGGGACTTCTATGTGGGCCGTGGTTTGGCAGGTCAAGGAATGTGACCGGACCTATTTTATCTGGCCCAATTAGATCCTTGGCCCACTTGGGGTAGTCTTGGGTCTATGAGGGAATTAGGATAATGTGGGTTATGGAGGAAATTAGATAGAGTAAAACCGATAGACAGTCCAGGAGAAAAACCTATTAGCCCACTACCTCGCACTGAGACACAAAGCAACATTTCTCCACGTCTTTCTTTTCCTTTTCTTCGTCCAACTTCTGCCTTCTCAGCACAAGGCAGTCCATTCCTGAAAAACACAGTGAAAGGCCATAATACATATGAATGAGAGGGGAGAATCTCTGTCCATCCCACTACCACGCCCTGACCTCACCACGAAGCCACGTCTGGCTGCCACTTCCTGACCTCAACCAAAATGGCCATGAAGCCACGTCTAGCTGCCACTCCCTGACCTCACCCAAAATGGCCACGAAGCCATGTCTGGCTGCCCAGCGACCTATTACATTCCCTTCTGGGGTAAACATTCTCCTGGGAGCATCGAAAGCTGCCCCTGAATCCTACTGGAAATGTCTTACCGACGGGGACCACTGGGGGGTTTCAGCCAATATCCAAAACAGCTGGCGGGAAAACTTCCCTCCCTTTTTTTTTTACCACAAACCTGGCCTATAAATACCATTGCCCAAACCTATCAAAAAACACAACAAGATACACGGGAAAAGAGGGAGAAGGGCAGATTAAAGTATTCTATTCTAACTCTGATTTTCTGGTTTCTATCAGAGCGACCGACGGAGAATCATATTCTCCATAACTTCTGGCGGAGTCCCTGTAGAACAAGTTTCTAGGCGTTCTCCCCATTGGAAGTGGTAACAAAAGCTCCTGAAACACCAAAAGCCCTTAACCACAGCCCAACACCTCGAGATTGACTGTTTCACTCCCTTCACACACTACGTCCGTCGGGATCTTTTATTCGCAAACAGAGAAATATAACTCCATTACCTACTTAGAAACCTCCTCCATAAACTGGTCACGTTCCTCTCCCGCACTATACGCTCACTGGGAGATCCCCATCGAAAATTCCTCAACCACACGGAGCTGAAGCCGCAACGGGTGTCGCCCTCGGATACTGTCTTCCTTGAGGACAGCCGGGTTTAGCCTACCTCAGCCGGGGCCAACCTCATCATCCCAGCCACCGTCGATGCCAGGAGGGACCCTCAGCAGCTCTCCGACCACTAAAACGTTAGTTACTTTTTAGACTAAAGTTATACATATTTCAAGTCATCCTTAAAAAACTTTTAAACAAATTTATTAAAGTCATTTGATGAATAAACGTTTAGTAAAGTTTGATTCCATTTCGTAATGGAGAACATACATACAATAGAAAATTAATATTTAATTTCATAACCTCAATCTAGTCCACTAAAACGTTAGTGGTAGTTTGAAGATAAAACGAATAAGTTAGCACTATACTTTTGTCATTACCCTTTTGTCCGGTATCTAAGGTAAGGTTTCTTCATTTTATATCACTAATATTTCTTACTACAAACTTCAGAATACAAGAATATTCTTACATACTAGTCATATATTGTTTGTATACAAACATAATGGTCCTGTAAATTTGTTTTACTGGAAAATATCATTCGAGAAGCACGCATCAGGTTTACAAATTAAAGGACATATGAACAAAAAAAATTGATTACTTTACATTAAAAAAAAAAACAAAAGAAAAGAAAAAGAAAACTCACGTATGAGCATTAGTGGATATAGCAAGTGCACTAAAGGCTGATTTGTACTAGGGACTACACAACTTTGGATTGTTTTCGAATTGATGTCAGCAAAAGGACGGAGCCACATGGTTGAGATGCGCTCTCTCCAACATCACGACAAATTGATGGCATAAATTGACTTATGTCTCGAGTAAAATATATTTACAAAATACTTTATAAAATTTCAACTCGGGTCGGACTAATTCTAAATTTTTTGAGCTTACAACTAGAGAGATTTTCTTTCAAGGTCTGATAGTCTAAACTTACACCTTTAATGTCAAAATAGCTTTTTCTTAAATGGATCCTACTTATATATTCTTAATATCTTAAGTCTGACATCTGAACCAGTCCATCACATGTAACTTTTTTCATGTTTCCGTGTAACATCGTTCGTGTTTATAACACTCAATTTACTTAAGTGTAATATTCAAAAAACGTAACTGAACACAAGTAATATTGAGTGCTACACTTGAGCAAACTAAGTATTGTATATGCACACAAACAATTTTATACGATAATATTAAAAAAAATGTTATACTTGCTGGATTGCTTGGTTGCCTGATGCCTATATTCTTATTCATATTAACAGAGGTGTAAGTTCAGACCGCTTGGTCTGAAGGAAAATTTCCAACCAGTCTGCCCCGCCCTAAAAGATAGAGTAGTGTTAGGAATAATGTCCTTAAAGCATGAGATATAATAATAATGTTTACTATTTAATTAATAAAATATTTATTCATTATATATGTGCATGTATTATTGAATACTTTATGAATATCATTGAAAATTTCGTGATTATTTATGTGACCTTAAATATTGTATTTAGGTATTATATACGAGAGGATAATATTTAAGGATAATAATCAAAATAATGTTCGTAATGAATTTAATTAAAGTTACGAAATCTTTATTTAAAACATTACTAGTACATGTTGTTGACGGTCGATTTCGTCAACAAGACCGCACCGGATTACCCCGCGGTGGCCCGTTGGGTTACTGGTTTAAAATTTATAATTTAACTGAATAGGCTAGAGTTTGTATTGATGTTTTGGATGTGTTGTGAATAAAGTATGATAGTGCTTACGAAAGTAAAAACGCACATGAATTTTATAGCGGTTCACCCTTATGGAAAAAGAGCTACATCCACTGTATTGTCTTTCTCTTACTTGTTCCTTACAGGTTACAAAAAACCAAAGAAAAAATATATATCTCTCCCTTGTCTCTCGGGGACTTTGCCCCCTTTTATAGCTTATAAGTTATCTCTGAAGCTCATCTAACGGTGGACTGCGTTTAGGGCTTTTTGACGGTTCCTTCCAAATGGCCCATCCACTCGAGTGAGCTAATATCTCATCTGTCCAGACCGTAGCCTGTTAGCGTCTTTTGGACTGTTCACTCATCTAATTTGTCCCCCCATTACGACTCTGTACATCCTCTGTAATATCTATTGATCCATTCCAGGCAGTTTAAGGGGCTTGTAATCATTCCCTGTGCAACTAGCTTATGCCAAACTTTACCAAGCGTGGCATCTCTCTCGATCGATCCTATCGTGGTACTTGCACGAACTGATCACGCAGGCCTCGGCTGTGTATAGGGTCAACGGTATCAACACCCTTACACACTCAGCTCTCATACCATACGGGAGGGGAAAATGTCACAGGCATCGAGGGCTACCTTGCATGGCAGGCATTGGCCCACGTAGGGCATGGTCATTGTCCGACGTGTCAGTGTGAATTTTCCCACACAATAGCTGCCCCCCAGGTCGAGGCTTTTTTTCAGACTGCCTCGAGCTAGGTCTGGGATTTGCTCTGGCCCTTCTTTTGTTTGCTTCGGATGCGGGAGCAAAACTCCGAACCTCTCCCGCAATAATGGCTCGGGTACTTCAAAAATCCCTCGAGAAGCGCAAATGTCCAGTTAGTTCAATCACCAATCTGTCGTTCGATCTTGATTGGTTACCCCCGCCATTGGATTCATTGGGATTCCATCCAACGGTCAGGGGTCGAGGACTTGTCTTACTTTAAAAAGCTGCTTCGAACTGAGATTTCTATCCAAACCTCTGAGGACTATCGTTACTTTGCCTAAATTTTCTCAGAATCCATATTCCGCCTTTCTCGTTCTCTTTGGTGTTTCGCGAAGTTCACTTGAGTCGCGCTCCAGATTCCAACATTTCTTGAATTCCTGGTAAGTCCCTTTATCTTCTGCGCTTTTTTTTTCTTTCTTTCTTGGTTTGATTGATCATTATGTGCTTTAGACTTGAAGTAGACATTCAGGAGGCTAAAAGACTTACTTTACGTATATATGAAGCCCCATAGGCTAGTTTTTCAGTTTCTGGTCGTTTATAAGGAGTTGAGGTTCTGGATTTGGGATGTTTGGCTGTGAAACCTGGGTTTCCCATGAGCGTTCGTCATCTCTTTCTTGTGAATGATTGACGGCTTTATGAGTCATCGGCGTTCTCACGCCTTTAGCAATCTTTTAAGCAATCATCGTTGTCGTAGATTGTCCTCCCCCTCTCAACTTAGGTTTTTAACTTAGCTCCTCATATCATCCCTTCCTTTTTGTTATATCAGAACAATGCCTTCTAAACCATCTTACTGTCGAGAGGGGCCCTCTTCATTATCTATTGTAAAGCCAGATTCTCTTCTGCCGTTGAGGCCTCGTGGACATCCTCCTTAACGGACGACGACCCCATCCTAAGAGAAGTCGAGAACTATGCGGCAGAGGTAGGGGAAGCCGACAGCATCGACATTTTAGTTGAGGGATACGACAGCGGCGAAAAGAAAGTAAAAAATGACATGCGTACAGGATAAGTAATGCGGCATATTTTGCAGGAAGACGAACAAACATGTGTCGTCTCAGTCAATGATATATCAATTTGTTTTTTAATTTATTTTGGTCTTGCTCAAGCGTTCTTTTTCCGTGACTCATGAGTGCCAATCTTTCCCTCTCACTATTATAAGTAGGTGGTAAACTCTAGCTCTACGAGTACTTGCCAATAGCTGAGTGACTTGGAGAAAAACATTAACCTAGTTAGATATTATGGCAGTTTACAAAAGCAGGCGAGGATTACGTCATTCTCCGGCAGTAATGATGGCCGCGATGATGCTCGTGGCGGCCGTAATCCTGATCAATGCAAACTGCGGCGGAGCAGTGGTTCTTGTGAGGAGCAACGTCACCTATGGCTGCATTAGTGGCCGAGAGGAGGCGTGTCTCATTGCGGAGGATTTGGAGTTGGAGGGGTTGATGGAGTACAGCTCCCACGTTGCCAGAGTGCTTGGGGCCGCTGGTCCACAAGATCCTACTATAGGCACTGGAAAAGGGAGTAATATACCTTGCTATGATGGCAAAGGTAAGAGATATGATTGCAACCCCAAAGAAAATAAAAAGAAAGGTGCGAATTGCAGAGATATCTTTTATCGTACTCCTAGTTGCCATTAGGAACAATTCTCTATGTCTATGTCCAGGTATCGGTTTTTCTTTTTCTTTTTTTTTTTTCTCGCAAAGTGAAAGAAAGATTTTCTCCCGAGAAGATGTTTTTTCGTTTCACTTCGCTAGCTTATATGAAAACAAAAAATAAAATTTTATTGTATTATTTATGGTCATTAGTCCACTTCTCTAGTAGTCAACACGTGCTAGTACGACTGTGATACTTTGCATAAATTCGAGTTTGTGTGTTACTTTGTTATCTCGCAAGTATGTTACCGAGTCAGTGGCAGTAATTGCAAATTATTGGTCACTTGACGAGGTGAG
>NW_010363907.1:43694-62156 GCF_000414095.1 Morus notabilis | reverse complement strand
ACTAATTAGCAAAGAAATTAAGCAGATTAATAGACCAATATCAGGGTTAGTAGAATGTTCATATGGCTTCCTATCTAAAAAAAGTAAGAATGTCCATTGCATAATAACACTGTCCAAATTTGTAGCAGAATTATGTGCTTAGTTAAAGAACTTTATTAAAAAATGCATACATATGAGTAACGATTGTGTTAGGTAATCCATATGATTAAATTAAGCAAACATCATAAAAGAAAATGAAGTTATAATATTAATCTAATGAAGAGAGCAATGAAAGTTTTTGTTTGTCATGTGTTTGAAAATTTTAAAAGATATGCAACTTAGAAAATTAATCCCAAAATTAACTAATAATAATATATTATACATTCTAAAAAACGTACGTGTGTTTAAAAATTTTAAAAGACGTGCAACTTAGGAAATTAATCCCAAAATTAACTAATAATACTATATGATTAACGCCCAAAAGTGATGTTCACAAGCTGTCAATTGTAGTACAGAAGGGTGGTCGTATCCACAGAGAGGTAACAAAATGAACAAGAACGATTAGCAAAATAAGAGCATTAGAGAAAAAAAAAATAACAACTGAATTAAAGAAAAAGAAGAGTTTTTGAGATTTTTGCTGCAAATAAAAAGGAGAGAAGATTTGTATGAAGGAAATTCAGTAATAAAAACAGTAAGGTGTCGAGAATCCCTAATATTTTGTTCACCAATTCAAGTTTTGATTCACATAATAAAAGACTCCGGAAATATTATTATTACAAGTTATCCAAAATTGACAATATATCAATTTGACAATATTGCAGTAAAAGACAATTTGTAAAATAATTTGAATAACAAAACAATGCATGACAGAATTACATAAGAAAAACGTGACTGAACTTATATAAAAATTGGCACACAATATTTTGAAAAGTAAACAAAAAACAAATGAGATTTAATTCATTCAGATATTAAAATTTATAGCACATGGAATCAAAAGCCCGAATTGGGTCACTCAACAAAAGTTCATCTTTAACCTCACCAAGAGAACTCTAGCCTAGCTTGCAAAACATTCTCACAAGTTCTAGAGAGAAAATATGAGACTGACAGCAAGACAATAGAAAACTGAATATTAAAAGCTTTTTAAAACCTTAGGCTAACCCTCTTATTTATAGTGTTCAGAGGTTGCCTATCAAATAAGGAAACAAATAAGAAAAATAGAAAATTACAAAAGAAAGAGAAACAAAATAAAATTACACATAAATTAGGAGAAATTAAATATATGATTTCAGGAAGAAATCCGGTAATTTGCTCTAATTTTTGGGGAAGAAATTCATATTCAACACCAAATGGGACACGTGTCGCAACGTGATTGGCAGTGAGGAGAAAACGCGCTACATGTCGCAAGCGGATTGGTTGGAGTGTGCTGGCGGGGGCAGAGTAGAGGACAGCTGGGGGACTGATGTCGCGCGCAGAGGAGAGAAGCAGGCTGGCACTAAGCAGACGCAGGATCCACGCTAGACAGGTGGCATGCGCGAAGAGGACGGCAAGTCTGCTGCGGTCATGCGGGACCCATGTGAAAAATGGGTTGGAACGCGCTGGAGATCGCGCGTGCATGGGATGAGCTCCTTGGCAGTCTTGCATGTAGGTGACTCGTGCGAGGTGGAGTGGGGAATGCAGGAGAGGTTGGGCCCACGTATAAATTAGCTTGTGGCTTTGACTCGGCTCACGCGGCTCTCTCTCTATATGGCTCGGCTTGGCTGACTTAGGGTGGCTGAAAACATGGCTTTCATGGCTTCTTTTTGTGTAGTTTTTTACACTGCTTTTATCTATAAATAATTAAGCAAAAACTAGACAAATTTGAATTAAAAATAATGGAATTGTATAATTAAAGTGAAGAAATCCGGTAATTTGCTCTAATTTTTGGGGAAGAAATTCATATTCAACACCAAATGGGACACGTGTCGCAACGTGATTGGCAGTGAGGAGAAAACGCGCTACATGTCGCAAGCGGATTGGTTGGAGTGTGCTGGCGGGGGCAGAGTAGAGGACAGCTGGGGGACTGATGTCGCGCGCAGAGGAGAGAAGCAGGCTGGCACTAAGCAGACGCAGGATCCACGCTAGACAGGTGGCATGCGCGAAGAGGACGGCAAGTCTGCTGCGGTCATGCGGGACCCATGTGAAAAATGGGTTGGAACGCGCTGGAGATCGCGCGTGCATGGGATGAGCTCCTTGGCAGTCTTGCATGTAGGTGACTCGTGCGAGGTGGAGTGGGGAATGCAGGAGAGGTTGGGCCCACGTATAAATTAGCTTGTGGCTTTGACTCGGCTCACGCGGCTCTCTCTCTATATGGCTCGGCTTGGCTGACTTAGGGTGGCTGAAAACATGGCTTTCATGGCTTCTTTTTGTGTAGTTTTTTACACTGCTTTTATCTATAAATAATTAAGCAAAAACTAGACAAATTTGAATTAAAAATAATGGAATTGTATAATTAAAGTTTAAATATTTTAATATTATATAAATCAAAAGTAGTATTTAGGGTAAATTTTTATGCACTAATCACAACCCCCAACTAGCTTATTGCTAGTCTCTAGCAATCCAAGCGCATGAGAAATTATGTCACAAAGAAAATCTGAGTCTCAACTTGCTTAGTCACCTGAGTATTTCAAACAAACTGTCAGTGAGAAGTCAAAAGATACTATCAAGGTCATTTCAGTCATAACTCAAGAGTCGTGTATATGTGCTCCAAACCATAACCTTCTTACCACTCACCATAACACATGCAGCTTTGAAAAATTCACCAAGTAAAAGTCTCAACTCCATTGATCTCACGGGTGTCAGAAATATTTGAGTGCAAAGGTTTTCTCTTATAGAGTTGGAAATGGAACAATCAACGCTCAGTGTGAGGAAGATAAAATTTAGGAAAAACAGTCAAATGAACATTGACCTAAAGATAGGTTAATCAACTACTAGAATATTCCACCATTCTTACCACAAACCAACTTTTGGGATTTCATTCAGGTCAAACAGAAATTTATAGAAACGAACAAAGAGCCAACATGCAATGATGAAGTGAATGTGGAAAGGTGTTCTTTTGACAAACAACAATATAGCATCAAATGTGATTACAACCAAACTACATAATCTATGAAATGTTGCTCTTGTTCAGTTTTTTTTTTTTTTTTCTTGAAAGATAAGAAATGAGGCTCTATTATATAAGATCATTCCTATCTATCCCAAAATCCATCCCTCAAGCATATGCACCAAGTATACCACTAACCATGTGATGATGTTCTAAGAGTGATTTTACCAGCTCAAAAGATTAATGAAGGTTCAAAAGTCATTTTCTCTACTCTCTTAACTCACCAAAAATCAAGCACTTAAACTCAAGAATTTTCTCAACTGACATGCATTAACATCCATCTTACCACAAGGTTTAGCACGTGCAAAAAGAAACTCTGAAAGTCATTTCTTAGTAACCAAGACAAAAACCAAACATTTTGAAATCATACTCAGATAACTTCGTAAAAATTTTAACATGACAAAAATCACTCTTACGCATGAATATGCTCACCACCCCCAACCAAAATTAGACAGTGTCCTCAGTGTCAAAAATTATAGAAATATAGAGAAAGAAGACACCTGTATGAAGAGTATTCTACATATGAGCACAGCTTGAGCTTCCTGATATGATTCACTAAAAAAAATGTAAAAAGAAACAAAGAAAACAGAAAATGAAAATATGGTACAGGAGATGTGAGCAAACTACTCAAGGCTAGTAAACGGGGTCGTCGAGAATGATCTCTTCAATCTGGTTCAACTACTCTAAGTAATTCTTCAGACGCTAGACATTTACTTTGAAGATTCTCCCATCGGTTGGGTCCTTAACCTTGACAGCACCATTAGAAAAAATGTGTTTTACTACGGACGGGCCAGTCCACCGTTACCTCAACTTACGGGGCTGGAGATGTAAACGGGAATCATAAAGATTAACCTATTGATTTAGCACAAAATTCTTCCTCAGGATCTGCTTGTCATGAGCCGCTTTCATTTTTGCCTTGTAGATCCTGGAATTGTCATAAGCATCATTCCTTAACTCCTCGATTTCAGAAAGCTGGAGCTTCCGATTGACACCTGCAGCGCTGAGATTGAAGTTGAGGGCTTTGGTAGCCCAATAAGCCTTATGTCTGAGCCCTACAGGTAGATCACAGGCTTTCCCAAAGACAAGCTGATAGGAAGACATCCCAAGTTAGGTTTTGTAAGTAGTACGGTATGCCCAAAGTGCATCTAGACGGTGCAGAGACCAATCCTTGTGATCGGGATTAATCATCTTCTCTAGAATTTACTTAATCTCCCTGTTGGCCAACTCAGCTTGGCCATTTGTCTGTGGGTGATAGGCAGTCATAACTTTATGGGTGCCTTGATCACTGATGATGGCACACGACATTCCGAATTGAGATAACACATTTTCCTTTAAGAACTTTACAACAGTGGTATTATCGTTGCTCCGGCATGCCGCGGCTTCTACCCACTTAGACACGTAATCCACAGCGAGGAGTATGTAGATGAATCCATAAGAAGGTGGAAATGGTCCCATAAAGTCTATCCCCTAGCAATCGAATATTTCTATCACGAGAATCGGGTTCAAGGGCATCATATGGCGATGGAACAAAGCACCTAACTTTTGGCACCTCTCGCAGGAACGACAAAAATCATTGGTGTCCTTAAACAATGTGGGCCAATAGAGACCACACTGCAAAATCTTCGCGGCGGTCTTCTTCACAGAAAAATGACCGCCACATGCATCATTATGGAAAAAGTTTAGGACCCTAGACACTTCATCATCCAGGATGCATCATCTCATGATTTAGTTGGGGCAGTACTTAAAAAGGTAGGGGTCATCCTAATAAAAGTTACGAACCTCGACCAAAAACTTCCTCCTGTCTTGTGCACCCCAGGTAGATGGAATTTCGCTCGTCACCAAGTAGTTAACAATGTGAGCATACCATGGCATCTTAGTGACAGTGATGAGATGTTCATCGGGGAAGTCATCTCTAATAGCAGGACTTTTGGTGGAATCATTAAATTCAAGACGAGATAGGTGGTCCACCACCACATTCTCGACTCCCTTCTTGTCCTTGATTGTCAAGTCAAATTCCTGCAGAAGAATGATCCACCTAATTAAGCGTGCTTTAGCATCCTTTTTAGAGAGAAGGTACTTAAGGGCAGCATGATCTGTGAAGATGGTGATTAGTGAACCAATGAGATATGCATGAAACTTGTTGACAGCAAATACTACAGCAAGCAACTCTTTTTCAGTAGTTGTGTAACACCCTGAAGAATTAAATGAGATTAATTAAGATAATTAAGATTTATTAGTGTGCCTAATCTGATTTAATTAATTGATTATTGTTTAATAAATTTTTATGAGGTGTAATTTAAATAATTCCAAGGTATTTAAATATTCTTAGTATTTATTTTAACCCGGAAGTGTGTATGGGTGCATTTCTAGACTGTTATTTTAATTTTGTGATACTTGTCCTTTTTCTTTTCCTTTTTCTTTTTTTCTTTTCCTTCCTTTTCCATTCTTTCCTCCTGTGCATACGCTCTCTCTCTCTCCTCACTCTTATTCTCACTCTCCTTCTCTCTCTCTCTCTATCTCTCTCTCTCTCTCTCTCTCTCTCTCCCATTTGTGTCTCAAATCAACCGGATTTCAAGCCAAAGGAAAATTTCAAGAAGTTTTCAACATCAAGAGAAGGATTCAAGGTAAGATTTCTGAAAAACCTCTATTGAATCTCAAGTTTTCAGATTTAAAAACTTGTTTTTAGTTCGAAATATATTTTTATGGATTTTGAGTAAAACCATGGTAGAAATTGGAGATCTTGGGTTCTTTGGACTTGATTTAGTACCTAGAACCCGGATCTAGTGGTTTTCCTTTAAGATATTTTGATTTGGAACTGAAATCACAGGTTTTTAGGCTGGTTCCGCAGGTTTTTCTTTGCCTGCTATTCTTCACAGGTCAACCTGTGAGGTCGACCGGACTGCATGGGGCTACCGGTCGACCGATGTGGTCGACCGAATTGCACACCACCGGTCGACCAGTGGTGTTGCACTATTCTGTCACCGGTCGACTGGTGTACACGGGGTTTGACCCTATTTTTGCCTGAAAAACCCTATTTTGACCCTGATTTTTTTGGAGAACCCAAATTAGCTTCATTTGAGGACCTAGAGTAAATGGATTAGCATCTTTAATCCATGTTTTGGAATTAAAACCCTTGGAATGATTATTTGAGACATGAAATGGTTTATGAAACCAGTAATTGAATTATGTCACACTAATAGGAAATCAAAGGATATAATTGAGACTGAATTGCTTTAGGAATGAGAATTGAATCCTAAAGTATTGTCTTGTATCAGTGTTAACTGAGGACTCAGATTGAGGGGCTTAAGGAAACGGAAGCTAGAATAGTGCACCGCTAGCCACAGGTTTGATATTTACGAGGTAGGATTTCTTACCTTTTCCCTTGTGAGCCTGTTTTCAAAAAGGATTTTGGCCTTGCAAATGTTTTAAAGAAAGGGCATGTTTGTGAAAGAAAAATATTTGGACCCCCATGGCTTGTTGTAGTTCTGGAGAGTATAAAGAACTGTTTCATAATGTTTAATGAATAATTTCTTAAGACAAAAGATCTTGCGAATTAGTAAACCGGCTGATGGCCTAGATAGGATGTGGAGAGTGGATCCTTAGGGGCAGGACCCGAAACCCGGCCCGGGGGTGATGGCTTGTGCACTTGGTTGTGTAAGTAATTTGTCATAGTATAAATTACTTGCTGATGCCTGTAACACGGAGATTTTCAGTTATATTTCCTTTGAGAAAAGGGATGTGAGGTTTCGTCTGTTGTGTTGGAACTAAATGTCTATATTTATTCATTTCCTTACTTAATTATTTATTTGTTTACTTATTTACAAAGTTATTTCAAAATATATCCTCCTGGGCCTTTCGCTCACGTTTCACTGTTTTATAAATGTTAACCCCTCCCAGAAGACTCTAGGAGCAGTGCCGAGTAGCTGAGTAGACTACTACCCCTAAATTTTTTGAGGATTGTGTTCATCCTCCCGTTGTATATGAATGTAAGAATTTGTAAATTCTGTAAACTCTTATATTTGGATTTCTAGACTGTGGTTGATGTCTGTAATGTTTTTTTACACGTTCATGTATGTACGATACTGTAAGATCCTATGGATAGTTCCTGTGGCTGTAGCCCTAAACAATGTTAGAGGCTTGAGTTTTAGTCTCTTCCTTGTGATTTATTTCAATTAAACGGGAGGCTTGTTTAGGAATTTCTTTAATATTTCACTTTAACTCCTAACCGAGCCTTTATGTCACCGACCCCTATCCCGGGGTGTGACAAGTTAAGTAGTTCATCTGAGAACTGTTCAGAGTACGGCTTGTGTAGTAGACAACAAAAGGCTTCCCTTCCCTCCGTTGACCAAGAACGGCCCCCACAGTGTAATTACTTGTGTCAAACATGATCTCGAAAGGTAAGCTCCAATCTGGTGACTGCATAATAGGGGCGGAAGTCAGTTTTGTGATGAGTGTTCAGAATGCATCCTCATACTCTTGTGTCCAGTTGAACACAACATCTTTTGCTAGGAGGTTGCTTCGCGGTTTTGCTATAGATGAAAAGTTTTGAATGAACCTCTTCTAGAATCCGGCATGGCCCAAAAAGATTGGACATCTTTAATGGCCTTGGGGGTGAGCAGGATGGAAATGAGTTAAACCTTGGAGTGGTTGACCTCGATTGCTCTTTCAAAAACAATGTGCCCAAGAACTATGCCGGATGACACCATGAAATGACACTTCTCCCAATTGAGCACGAGACCTTTCTCTTCACATATTTGAAGAATGGCTTCCAAGTTGAGAAGGCACATGTTAAATGAATCTCTGAAGAATGTCAAATCATCCATGAAAACTTCCATACATTTCTCGATCATGTCGTTGAAAATGTTCATCATACACCTCTGAAATGTGGCAGGTGCATTACACAGTCCAAATGGCATTCGCCGGAAGGCATAGGTACCGAAAGGACATGTGAATGTGGTCTTGGCCTGATCTTCTAATGCTATCTCTATCTGATAATACCCTAAATAGCCATCGAGAAAGCAATAGAAAGGACGACATGCCACACGTTCTAAGATTTGATCGATGAATGAAAGTGGAAAATGGTCTTTGCGAGTGGTGGCGTTAAGCTTGCGATAGTCAATACACATGCGCCAACCAGTCATGACCTTTGTGGGAACTAGAGCCCCTTTTCATTTTCCACCATAGTAACCCCTAATTTCTTTGGCACTACCTGAACTGGGCTAACCCATTTGCTATTGGCAACTGGGTAAATGATCCCATCATCTAATAGCTTGAGAACCTCATTCTTCACAACATCCTTCATTGTTGGATTCAATCTTCTTTCAGGATCTCTTCGGGGGTTAGCTCTTTCTTCCAAATGAATATGATGGGAGAAAATCAAAGGACTGATTCCTTTAATGTTAGCAATCGTCCAACCCAATGCAGATCTATACTTTCGCAGCATGTTGATTAATCGTTGCTCTTGTGACGCATCGAGTTTGGAAGAAATGATAACAAGAAAGGTATCGCCAACTCCCAAAAATGCATGCTTCAATCCTTCAGGTAGTTGAGCAAGTTTGACTGTAGGGGTCTCCTTGATGGAAGGCTTTGGTGTCTCTCTCCCTTGCGGGAGTTCCTCAAAACATAATTGCTTAAACTTAATTCCTCTGTCCTGTGAGTTGTTAAAAATTGCATACAAGTGAGATAACTCAACATAACCAAAATTTTCAGAATCAGAATTTCGGAGGAGGTTTTCAAGATCTTCAGAGTTGCTTTGCAGCTGAACCTCCTCCTCGACAAGTGTGTCGATCATGAATGTTTAGTGACACTCTTCATCACCTTATGGTTGTTTTACAATGTTGAAAACATTTACCTTGAGATTCAAGTTCCCAAAAGAGATCTTCATTAGACCATTTCTACAGCTAATTAGGGCATTTGCTATCGCAAGGAATGGTCTTCCAAGGATGATTAGGGTTTTTGACTCTGGATCAACTAGGGGTGTAAATCGGCCAGGTAGGGTCGGGTTGAGCCGAAAAATTGAGCCGACCCGATCAGTGCGGGTTGAGAAAACTTTGGGCCGCGACACTCTCTTAAGTCTACAAACCCGCAACCTTTCGGGTGACCTTGGGTGGAGTCGGGTTACTCGGGTTGGTGAAAACCAATTTTAATATATGACTTCATGCCTCTTTTAATAGTCCAAAAGCATAAACAACAAGGAGATGAAATAAAATATTGAGAAGCAAAATAGTCCATATAAAATAAACTGTTTAATCCAGAATAAACAATTCATATAAAGATAAATAGTCCATATAAAGATAGTCACAAAATAGGATATGAAATAAAAGTTAGTCCACTCTAAATTGTTTAATCCAGAATAATAGCATCTTCATTCCCAACTTGCCCCTCATGTGTTGCAACAAAATTTGACAAATCTTGAGAAGAAAACATAACAAAAAAAAATCATCTGAATCAAGTTTAGAACAACAAAATAAACAACAAAGAGATGAAATAAAATTAAAAAAAATAAGTAAAACGTAAAAAGATTACCTGACTCAATATCTTCGTAATCATTAAATTATTCCACGTCAATAAGGTTGATGTGCTCATGACTACGCAGCTAATTTTGTGTACAAATCAATGCCTCCACCATCTTGGGGCTCAATGAACTTCTAA
Organism: Morus notabilis; assembly: GCF_000414095.1. Taxonomy (NCBI): domain Eukaryota; kingdom Viridiplantae; phylum Streptophyta; class Magnoliopsida; order Rosales; family Moraceae; genus Morus; species Morus notabilis. Next base: position 52,387 of record NW_010363907.1, on the reverse strand, counting down.
AGGGATCGAGGATGCGGCCTCCGGTACTAAAAGCATATTTTGAGGCTACCGTTGAAATAGGAATGGCAAGAATGTCTCTAGCAACTAGTGAGAAAACCTTGTAATTAGTTGCATTATTCTTCCACCAATCTAAAACATCAAAATTTGACCGAGTAGGATCCTCCATAGGGTCTGTCAAGTCATTTTTGTACTCATTCACATTCTTCTCCTTCATTTTCCTAACAAATGAGCTCCACAAACACCCTTTTCCTTCTACTTCCATTTTTGCCTCCGTTGTACTTGTTGTTGCTACCTCCCCACTACTTTCATTAGCCACAGATTCACCTTTGTCCCCACTATAAACCTTAGTATCCTTCACATTCTTTGCTAATGTTTCAGAAGTGCAAGAATCATACACTATAGAGAAACAATATGTCAAATAATCAATTTTGTACCTAGGATCAAGTACAACAGGCACAAAGAGAAGACAATTTATATTCTCAACACTCCCCCAATACTTGTCATACTTCTTTTTCATACTCACAGCCACGGATGGAAGCATTGAATCCTCTTGTTTGCTTAATTCAGATAACTAGTTTTGCATCTCACAAAGCTCATGAAAGTAAGAATTTGAAGTGACATTCAAAGTGGCACTAAACTTCAAAGTATATCATAAAAAGTCTTTAGAAATTTCACAAACACCTTAACATTCTCCCAATCATCATCAAGTGGCGGGACAATCTTCCCTTCCCCCCCCCCCCCCCCATCATCTTCTCGAAAGTAAGACACAAACTTGTCATCTTCCTCTTCATATCTTTCAAAAGCTTTTTGACACTTAATGGCTACATCTAACATCATATAAGTGGAGTTCCATCTAGTAGGGACATCTTAGCATACGAGACCTTTGTATTTTCAGAAGTGCAAGAATCATACACTATAGAGAAACAATATGTCAAATAATCAATTTTGTACCTAGGATCAAGTACAACAGGCACAAAGAGAAGACAATTTATATTCTCAACATTCCCCCAATACTTGTCATACTTCTTTTTCATACTCACAGCCACGGATGGAAGCATTGAATCCTCTTGTTTGCTTAATTCAGATAACTAGTTTTGCATCTCACAAAGCTCATGAAAGTAAGAATTTGAAGTGACATTCAAAGTGGCACTAAACTTCAAAGTATATCATAAAAAGTCTTTAGAAATTTCACAAACACCTTAACATTCTCCCAATCATCATCAAGTGGCGGGACAATCTTCCCTTCCCCCCCCCCCCCCCCATCATCTTCTCGAAAGTAAGACACAAACTTGTCATCTTCCTCTTCATATCTTTCAAAATCTTTTTGAAACTTAATGGCTACATCTAACATCATATAAGTGGAGTTCCATCTAGTAGGGACATCTTAGCATACGAGACCTGTGTATTTAATTTTCTCTCACTCCACACATGACTTGAATTTCAGCACCCTAGCCGGAGAAGACCTCACATGCCTCACAACGTTATGAATGGCAGCTATGGAATCATGTAGGGCTTTTAAACCTTCATTGACAATCAGGTTCACTATATGGGCACAACACCTAACATGCAGAAATTCCCCACCTAAAGCAACCCCTTTCCACCCCTTAATCTTCCTTCTTAAATAGGTAATGATGGAGTCATTTGAGGAGGCATTATCAACAGTCATAGTGAAAACTCTCTCAATACCCCAAGCATGCAAACATGACTCAATGAATTTACCAACACTCTCTCCCTTGTGACTTGAAATTAGTTGTTAGGCAAATCCTTTGACTGCCCTTACTAAATTCAGCCCTTAGTTTCTTCCTCTCTTCCAAAAAAAGTTGGTAAATGTCCTTAGCAATCGTAACACGGGAGGGGATAGAGAACCTAGGCTTCATAACTTGACAAAAATTCTTAAATCCTTCACCTTCAACAAACCTAAATGAAAGCTTATCTACAATCACCATTTTTGCTAACACTTTTCTGCAATGCTCCTTGTTAAAGTCTATAGCAACAAGACTACTCCCAGTTTCAGTGTTTGTTTGAAAACTCAGAGTTTTTGTCTTTTTGTCTTGGTTCCTATATGGGTATTTCTTCCATTACTTTTCTATGTGAACCTTCATACTACTGGTGTCATGTCTCCTACTATCACACGCATATGTTGTCCTACAATAGATACACTTACACCTAGGCTCATTTGGATCCCCACCCTCTATGATTTTGAAATGATCCCAAACAGGAGACTTTTTTTGTGACTTCTTCCTCTCTTTACTGTCTCCATCCTCTTTTTCGTTTTCAATTTTAGTGCCCAAATTAGGTATAGGGGTAGGGCTGGGTGTGGGAGTGGGCAAGGTAATGGGCTCTTTAGGCATAGAGACACTTTCTGTTTTAGCAGAGGACTTGCAAGTGCTTTTAGAAGTTTTTGTTGGGTGGATGATAAATTTTTCCATCTAGCACACAAATTAACCTAAAAAATAGATCACATATGATTGAGACTAAGCGTAGAGATTACTACGAGACAAACTATTATAAATAGATAAAATAGGTTAATGATGAAACTGTTTGGTTTGATTTTTATGCTCTAATGATTTAGTAGATGCCTATCACCCAAGAATTTGATAGTAGCATCTTTTAGTCTCATAATGAGCTTGGTCTACCATCCCTTTATCTTCTTAATTAGTCCATCTTCACTAGTTGGAGTTTTTTATTCGTATGTTTTTAAATATTGGGTTTAGACAATATCCCATATCAAAAAAAAAAATTCAAAACGTGGAAGCCTTGCCACTATAAGGCTCTCTGCTGCAGAAAAATTCAAAATAACCCCAGTTTTTGCCTATAAATACATTAATTATCAATGAATTACAATGTCTAAGAGTAATTATTGACAATGGAGTTGACTTAAATGGCTACAATTTCCCTACCAAACACCAAGTTATCAATCTGATCATCAACAGTGTTATGAATTTATTGACACCGGAGTCGATTTAAATGGATATAATAGCCAAGCATTATAACATTCAAAGTTTCAGAAGAACATTCAAAGTTTAAACATTCAAATGGATATAATAGCCAAGGATATAATACCCAAGCATCTGACCTTGGTATAATATTCAAAGTTTATAAACAGAGTTGGAATCCAATCTACCATTAAAACACAGTTGTAGAAATAAAAATTTTAACATCTACATTGAAATATCAAGGCTACGAACTTACCAAGAGGCAGCAGCTCCTCCTCAAATGAACTTTCAGAAGAAAACGAGAAAGTAAGATTGCTAGATTGAATAAGAGGTAGTAGCTCCTCGGTCCTGTGTCAAAATTCAAAATGTAGCCATCAATTCGAGGCAGTACTTCAAGCTATTTCAATCCAAAATTTAATAAAACTAAACCGGTGAAAACACAACAAGATTGCTTTTATTTCTTTCTCATGCTAAAAATGACAACAAAACTAAACCTTCTCAACAACATTCCAGTCATCCAAACCAACATTAACCCAAATCAGATCAAACCCAAAACCCGGTGATATTACCACCACTACAAAATCAAAGTTACCAAAAAGGGAAAAATCGGTGATAATCCAGTGATAACACACATCAATCAAGAAAAAAAACACTTACGGTGAAAAAAAACTGGAAGATTGAGACGACTCAGGCTTGGGAGGTGAGCGAGGGAGGCTTGAAGTGAAACCGGAGTGGACTCATGGCAGGGGAGGCTGCGTGCGGTCAGCGGCGCGTGCGAAGGCTAGGACTGGGAGGCTAGGACTGGCGGCGAGTGGCGACTGGGTGGGTGGGAGGGAGGAAGGAAAAATGAAAACTGGAAGATTGGGTTTGGGATCTAGGGTTACTCCTCTAATTACACGGGCGGGTCAGGGCAACTCAGGTGAATAGTTACCCAACCCGCAAATTACGGGTTGGCCCTATTATAATCTGAAATTTAAATAAAAAAATTAACCCAACATTTTCGGGTCGGATCGGGTAAGGTCGGACGGGTTTGTCAGGTTCGGGTTCAATTCTTACGCCCCTAACATCAACCACTGATTGAGTGTCCAAAACAACAAAATTCATGGGATAGTAGAACTTATCAACTTGCAATAACACGTCCTCAACTATTCCACGTGGTTTCTTGATGGATCAATCGGCCAATTACAGTACTACAGGTGTCTGCTTAATCTCTCCAAGACCAGGTTGCGAGTAAAATGAATAAGGCATGAGGTTAACACTCGCTCTAAGATCCTGCAATGCTTGGCCGAATTCGTGTGTCCCAATGGTGCAGGAAATGGTGGGACAGCCAGGATCTTTGTAGTTCAGCGGTGTCTTCTGCTCAATCACTGCACTTATTTGTTTTGTCAAGAATGCAGCCTTCTTAACATGGTGCTTTCTCTTTATAGTGCACAGATCCTTGATAACCTTGGCGTAGGCCGACACTTGCTTGATCACATGTAGCAGGGGATGATTGATCTTCAATTGTGTCAAGTGCTCCAGGATCTCACTTTGATTTTCCAGCAGTACTTTCCCAGCAGGTCGGAGAGCTTGGGGGAAAGGCACCTTTACCAGAATTTTAGTTGGTTATTCTTTCTCCTGAGCCGATTCCTCATTACTCGAAGTGGTTGTACATGTCGAAGGTGTGTCTAAATTCTTAACACTTTGAGTAGAGATGGCGTTAACTTCCTTGATATTTTGACCTTCAGAGTTGGAAGTTTGAGCCATGTGTTGTCCTCTCAAATTGGACTGGGCTTGTGATGGAAATTTACCGCGCTCCTAAACGGTTAAAGCTTCTATCAGCTCTGTGATCTGACTTTTTATTTCCTTGTTCTCTTCCACCAGCTGTGTGAGCATTGAATCAACCCTTTGATTCATTTTATTTTGCGCCTCCATAAAAGCTTTTAGAATATCTTCTAGAGAATGCCCTTTCGGCTACCACTTATTCTGAGGCACAAAATATGTCCTTGGTGGATGAGATTGTTGCTCTGATCTCCATTGTCCTCCAGATGATTGTGCATGTTGGTTTGGATCTCTTCAACTGAAGTTTGGGTGGTTTTTCCAACCAAGATTGTAAGTTTATGATAAGGGTCCATAAGGCTTCGTGTATGTGCCCATTGCATCGCACTGCTCCTCATATACCCCCGTCATGTCACTAAAGAAGAGACAATCTTGAGCCAGATGGTCCACTCCACCATAAATGAAACAAGGCTCATGCGTATCTGTCCTTGCCACCATGTGGGGTCCTTTACTATCTTTGCTTTTGAAGGCCTTGATTTGCTTCGTCAAAACATCAAGTTGAGCCTTGAGGCTATCCTATTCCCTTAATTGATAAACTCCAACTGGTCAGGACCTACTGGTGCTCTCAGTAGCACTCGGTCCAGTCCAAGTATGAGCTTTCTCAGCTAACTCATTTAGGTACTCGATAGCTTCGTCAGGATCCTTTTAGAGAAAATCTCCATCGCACATCATGTCAACAAATTGGCGCTCTCAGATTGTGAGTCCATCGTAGAAATAGCTTATGAGGTGCCAACTTTCATATCCATGGTGGGGACACAGGTTTAACAGATCTTTAAAACGCTCTCAAGCTTGATAAAGAGTTTCGTTTTCTTTTGAGCGAAATTTGAGATCTGTCATTTCAAATTGTTGGTCTTATGGTGTAAGAAATACTTGTTGAAGAATGTCATCGTCATTTCTTCCCACGTACCAATAGACCTGCGCCTAAGAGAATATAGCCAGCTTTTGGCATTGTCCTTCAGAGAGAAAGGGAAAAAATTCAATCGAACGGTGTTGGCGGCCTCAACACGGCTGTGAAAGGTGGCCACCACCTCTTCAAACTCCCGGATGTGTACATATGGGTTCTCGTTCTCTAACCCACGTAAAGTTGGGAGAAGTGCAATCATGCCCGGCTTGAGATCCGTAGGCGGTGCATTTGGGGGGAACATGATGCAAGATGGGGTGGCTGTGCGTGTTGGGTGCAAGTAATCTTGCAACGTCCTCTATTGAACTTCCTCGTGTTGTGCCATTGCAAATAGATTTTGAAGTGCGAATTCCAACGCCGAGTGTGAAGACGGAGGCGTAGAAGACGCGTCGGATAGAACTTCACTAGGGGTTTCTAAGTCTAGACATTGAGCAAATCTCCCTAGTTCATCTCTATACCGATGCATTCACCCTAAGCGGCATTTTTTTTTAATTTTTTAATTTTTTTAATTTTTAATCAAAACAAAATAAAATAATTATATAGTAACGTAAATTGTAACCACCGAGAGTGCTCCCAGGAAATACTATAGCTCTTGGCTCAATGAATAGTCTCCTAGACAGAGCAACGTTCCCATGAAAGATTGGTGGGGCGAGGCCCGCTTAAGTACCAACTTAACTAGATAGAACTCCCTCAATTGTACTTTCCACGTAACCACACAATTATTCTCAAAATTAATTATTAAATTTTATTGAATAAATTATGAAATGTAATCTAAATAATGGAAACTATTCCTAAAGTCAAAGGCCTAAATCTACCAAATTATGAAATTTCTGTATTTAGAATAGTCAATTAATTACAATCCTAATTATAATCCTAAGAATTAATAAAAACTATAAATGGAAAAATTAAATTAGGCAACAATGTAAGAGTCAACAATTAAAATATACTAATGAGGAAACAAAATAAAATTCTAATTTATCAAAAATAAAATATAACAAAATCAAATCACAATCACAACTACAGAAAAATAAAAATGAAAAAGGTAAGCAGTCACTTTTTTTTTTTTTTTGGTTTCGATTAAGGGACGACAAAAGAAAAAAGAAAATGCAGCCACTATGAATTACGTTAACTTGCAGCCACGATAAAGTTACATTAACTTTCAGCCACTTTCCTTCACTTCCTTTTTTTTTTTTTTTTTTTAAGATTAAGGGCGGGAAAAAAAAAAAAAAAAAAATTTCAAAGGAATACACGGAAACTTGCAGCAACTTCTTTTTTTTTTTTTTTTTTTTTTTTTTGAAATAAACGAAAAGAGAATGAAAAAATTAAAAAAAAAGGTAAAAACAAAAACAAAATAGAAGCAACAAACAAAAGTTTTTTTTTTTTTTTTAATACGGGCTAAAAACAGATCACGTAAATCAAGAAAGAGAAATTGAGTAAAATAAAAAAAATTACACCTACCTCTTTAGCTAAAAAATCTACTGATCAATCTTGCTAGTAGCATTTTCCCGGCAACGGCATCAAAATTTGATTAACGTCCAAAAGTGATGTGCACAAGCGGTTAATTTTAGCACAGAAGGCCAGTCGTATCCACAGAGAGGTAACAAAATAAACAAGAACGATTAGCAAAATAAGAGTGTTAGAGAAAAATAAATAACAACTAAAATTAAAGAAAAATAAGATTTTTGAGATTTTTGTTGCAAATAAAAAGGAGAGAAGATTTGTATGAAGGAAATTTAGTAATAAAAATGGTAAGGTGTCGAGAATCCCTAATGTTTTGTTCACCAATTCAAGTTTTGATTCACAAAATAAAATAATCGAATAAATTAAATCTCTATGTTGACTCCGAAAATATTATCATTACAAGTTATCCAAAATTGACAATATATCAATTTGACAATATTACAGTAAAAGACAATTTGTAAAATAATTTGAATAACAAAACAATGCATGACAGAATTACATAAAAAAAACGTGACTGAACTTATATAAAAATTGGCACCTAATATTTTGAAAAGTAAAAGAAAAATAGATGAGATTTAATTCATTCAGATATTGAAATTTACATCACATGGAACCAAAAGCTCGAATTGGGTCACTCAACAAAAGTTCATCTCTAACCTCACCACTTTTAAAGAGAAAATATGAGACTGACAGCAAGACGATAGAAAACTGAATATTAAAAGCTTTTTAAAACCATAGGCTAACCCTCTTATTTATAGTGTTCAGAGTTTGCCTGTCAAATAAGGAAACAAAGAATAAAAATAGAACATTACAAAAGAAAGAGAAACAAATTCAAATTACACATAAATTAGGAGAAATTAAATATATGATTTGAGAAAGAAATCTAGTAATTTGCTCTGATTTTTCGGGAAGAAATTCAGATTCAGCACCAAACGGGACACGTGTCGCAACGTGATTGGCAGTGAGGAGAAAACGCGCCACGTGTCGCATGCGGATTGGTTGAAGTGCGCTGGCACGGGCAGAGTGGAGGACAGCTGGGGGACAGATGTCGCGCGCGCAGGAAAGAAGTAGGCTGGCACTAAGCAGACGTGGGACCGACGCTAGACAGGTGGCTTGAGCAGAGAGGACGACAGGCCTGCTGCTGTCGTACGGGACCCACGTGAAAAATGGGTTGGAACGCGCTGGAGATCGTGCGTGCATGGGACGCACTCCCTGGCAGTCTTGGGTGTATGTGACTCGTGCGAGGTGGAGTGGGGAACGCGGGAGAGGTGGGGCCCATGTGGAAATCAGTTTTCCTCATTTTAAGGTAGTCTGAATACCACCCAACATGGTATTATTCAAATTTCTAAGAATCTCAAAATCATAGGAATCTTATTATAATAATAATAATAATTATTATAATAATTATTACTATATTTATAATAATAATAATAATTATTATTATTATATTTATAATAATAATAATAATAATAATAATAATAATTATTATTATTAATATTATTATTATATTTAATAATAATATTATTATTATTATATTTAATAATAATAATATTATTATTATATTTAATAATAATATT
>NW_010363907.1:32353-43481 GCF_000414095.1 Morus notabilis | reverse complement strand
TTTTCTATTATTAATATTAATATTAATAATAATAATAATATTATTATTATTATTATATTAATAATTATATTATTATATTAATGTTAATATTATTATTATTATTATTATTATTATTATTTGATTATTATTATTATTTGATTGTTATTATTTTAATAATAATATTATTATTTTATTAATATTGATAATATTATTATATTAATATTATTATTTGATTTATTATTATTATTATATTAATAATAATATTATTATTTTATTATTTTATTATTTTATTTTATTTTTTTTATTAATAATATTATTTTTTTTTTATTAATAAGGATCTTTTTCTATGCGAACAACCAAACACAGTAATATAATATTCCGGGGAATTTGAAAAAGATTCATGTATGGTACCAAACACAGTAATGTATTATTTATAGGAATCATATTACCCTCCATCACTTTCCTGGGAATATGATTCCTACTGATTCCCGCATACCAAATGCCCCCTTAGTTTTAAAGGAATAAAGTAAAAGGGTGGAAAAAGAAAAAGGAGAAAAATTAAAAAGAGTTAGAAAATGAGAGATCATGCGTCGCACTAATGCGACAAAAATTAATTGTTGTCTAATCGTCCTTGTAAAAAGTGAGAAATTGAAAAAGAAATTTCATTCATCCTTAAAGATAGAAGCGTGAATCATATGCAAATGTTAAGCCAAGTTACCATTTTAATTCCTATGCTAAATATAATTAAGAGATGATCAGATAGATCAATCACGTCCATTACTGCGCAACTCTAAATTATCTCTGATCTTGAGAAGAAATGTATTTAGATTCTGTTGAGTGAAAATATTTAATATTTTACGCACAACATAATTTCACCTATACTAGGTTTTAATTAATATAGGACTTTATTATTTTTAGTTCGACCCATTCAAGATTATAAGAATAACCTCTTAATTACAATCCCTTGGCGCAAGGGAAAACCTTTTGATTCTAATTGAAACAGTAAATTCTATTTTCTGTGAATTTGGGAAATTTGGGTTGATTTAAAATTGCGGCTGAACTTAGTGAATTTTATCGAGTTGCCTACATACCCTGTTAAGAGATCAAGCCGCTTGTAGTTTGAATTTTAGGTTTGAAAATTTTGGATAATTCCTCGGTGTATGACCTTATGAGGAATTTCCGCACTTTGAAGTTTGATTTAGTTTTGTTTTGACTTTGTCCTTTATGAGGAGTTTTAAGATTGAATTTGGTCTTGAAACTGCACCTAAATTTTTAGGTTGCCTACATATCCCATAGGGAATCAAGTCAATCGTAGTTCTTAATTATGAATTTGGATTTTGGAGAATTTCCCGATATATGACCATAGGAGGATTTCAAAGATATTTTAAAATTCGATTTGGAATTTTACTTTAGAATTTGGATTTGAAAGTTGTATTTGGATAACTCTCCGGTATATGACCTTATGAGGAATTAAAAGGATCCCTTTTTTTTTTTTTTTTGCTTAACAGATGCCCGCTTGAGTATGTGCGTGACATTTATGTGCACGTGCCATACTCGAGAAAAGAAGAAGAAGATTTTAATAATTTTATATTCATTTCTTCTCCTTTTTTTTACAGGCTTATTTATGGATGCTTTTGGCAAACTTCGTTCGGAACGAGCCCCTAAGGAATCTGGCAAAGACATTACTTCAGGGCCAAGTTACCAATGTTCGGTTGGTTTAGATGAAGTTCGAGCTTCGACATGATTTAGCGGTCCCCTTTATTTGCTTAATTCTCAAGAAGTTCATTCTGGTTATTTAAGATATCTTTTCGATGGTGAAGAAAATGCCATCCAATTAAGTCAACAGAAAGGTGCCATTTTCAAAGCTGAGACCCTCGAGGAAGTTGACAATGGGCATGAAGGGGATCTCAGGAACATGGTTACTCCTGATTTTTACCTTGGTTTGCATCGAATGCTACAAGAAAAAAAGAAACCTCCTTTGCAATTCAATTTTCGTGGTCGAGCTCACTTCCAGCCTTGTTTAATGGAATGGACTGCAAAGATTATAAGTGGTAACCGCAACTTTTTGAAGAGAGCAGAGATTTATGATGCAATAGCTGTTGCGCAATATCTTTTTTCTCATAATTGTAATGTTTGGCGAGCAGTTGCTGAATTGTGGGGACCAACAAGCAATACTCTCCATCATATTGGTGGTGAAATAGGAATCTCATTGTATGATCTGAAAACCATCGGCGGTTTGCCTATCTTGGGAATCCCGTTTGAAGAGTTTTTCCCGACAAATAAGAAGTTGTTGAACTCTGCCTTATATCATCCTTGCATTGTAGAACTTTTAAGGATCCATTCTCGTATATGCAATATTTTGAAAACTCAATTTGTATCTTGGGATCAATGGATTGAGTATTTTTATAGAGGAGAACAAATGTTTGTTGGTTTGAAAACTGAGCAGGCTCAAGATTCCCATTCTAAAGATTTCCATAAGAAGCCTCGAAAAAGCCAATTAAGACAATTTCCTTTGCAGGTTTCAGAAGTTGGTATGCTCTCTGCATTCCTGTCACTGTGGTTAAGTCGTTTCGTCCTTCCTACCAAGGGTGGCAACATAAGGCCTGAAACTTTTTATATGGCCTCTCTGATGGCTCAAGGCACGAGAGTGTCACTCGCCCCCACAGTTTTGAGATACATTTATCGCACATTTAATGAGTATGTCGCAGGGACGAACAGATTTGGTGTTAGCCGGGTTTTTCTTCCAATGCACTATGTCATCGGATGGTTAGCTGAACACTTCCCTTATTTATATTTTGGTTGGGAAGACAACAATAACCTGCCTTTGTTGCGTAAATATGCTGGAATCGAGCCTGAGAAAAGAACTATGACTGGAAGTAGGCATATGATACGTGACGAATAACATGTTCGTTACCGCCCATATTCATATCATGAAGAGAGAGATATAGATTACTTATATGATGAAGACTTAGCCGACGAGAAATTTGAACTTTTATTGTCCATGCATGCAGCTTTACTCCCTATGAGGGTAGGTGGTGTTATATTTGTGGAACCGTACTATCCAAATAGATTTGCTCACCAGTTTGGTTTTGACCAAGGTGTTCCTTCAGATAAGTTTCGTTTTATGGTTGATGCGAAAAAGACTTGCGGGATAGATGGATTTGCCGATGCTTGGTATTTATTTTTAAAAAGACGTACTGGGACTTATTTTCGTATACCAAGGGCCACCTGCATAGGGTAGTGCACATGGTGGTATTGCCGTTGGTGGATGCGTAGCACTACTCCTTACTTGGGGCGCTCATTGAAAAATCTCCATTCATTATTTGAGAAAAGGCCGTACAAGGAAGAAGATGTAAAGCTGCATCCGACGTCTTCATGCCAATGTAGATGACATTTTCATTCGATCCCATTATCTAGCGGATATTATTAATACTCACGAAGCTTCTCAATCAAGTGATGGCGATGAGCGAGATACGAACCCTAAAAGAATGAGATGTACAGAGATTATTGAGCTTGATTATGCAACTGCTGAAACTTTCTCTTTCCCAGCGAAGTCTCCAGAACCTAGACATATGGATGTAGGAACTGCTTCTTCTTCATTCCAAAATACTGGAACTGATGTTACTAGTTCTGATCATATGCAAGTTGACACTGATATAATTACTTGATCTTTTAGGCCAGGAAATAAGTCAACAAGGTTTGAAGATCTTCCAAAAATCATCAGGACCCCATCATCTCCTGATAACCATGTAATTGACACAATTAGGACTCTTAACGATGAAGAGCCCGAAGATTTTAAAGTTTCAGGGAGCAGGCTATTGTTGAAGTCCCGTATGAACCTCATCCATTGGCGGTTGTCATGCCTCCTTCATCAAAAGTCATTTATCGAATTTCTAGCATCACTAATCAAATTTTAGATAAACCTACTCGAGATTACTTGATCAGTATGTTGAAGTTAATCTCTGATTGGGTTTTACTTTCAACATCACAAGAGAGCACTCTAAATTATCGCTCTCAGGTTTCTGAGTATATCAGAACAATAGATTTCCTCATTGATATGAAGGAGATATCTCGAGGTGAGTTCGTATGGTTTAGAGACACTGTAAACCGTTTGTTCGATTCAGAGAAGCATTTAGTCACTTTTTCTCCTTTTATTGAAGAGAAAGCTTCCATGAACGAAAGGTTAATTCTAGATTTGATTCATTGCGAAAAGGAGCATCTTACTGCTATGTGTATTTTGTCTAGCGATCTTCCAAGTGCTCAATCAGCTATAGAGAATATTAAGGCTTTTGAGGCAGAAGTAAAAGAAGCTGAGCAGAAGGCACAATAATTGCGACGTTCATATGAAGATCGATTAAAGTCCGTAAAAGATGCAGTTTCCCAACTGAAGAATTCTTTAGATGAACAAATAAAGATCGGCGATGAGATCAGGCAACTGCAGGTTGAAACTAAGGTTGCAAGGTTTATCGAAATTCAAGAAGCTACAGCTGAAGCCAGGTCTCAGGAGCAGGAATCTCAGAAAATACGTGACTCTTTGGCTGCATTCTTCAAGAAAGACTGGTGATGATTTTACCCGTCCTTTTCTTCATTTAGACACCCTCTTTGTCTCTTCTTTTTATTTATTTATCACTAGGATTTGGCTTTTCCTATTTTTTTAGATTTATTATGCTTATTTTGAAACAGCATGTATTTGGACATTTTATTCAATTTGAGTAATCGAATAAGAGACGGTAATTTGTTTGTTTTGATTTTGTGGCTGCATCCAATTTATACTAGATTGCCTACGTATCCTTTACACAGGAATCAAGCCTTCCGTAGTTCTATGAGGAACACAGTTTTTGATTTTGGGGTTGCATCCAGTTTATTACCGGATTGCCTACGTACCCCTTTGGGGGATCAAGCCATTCATAGTTCATTGCTTTATTTATTTGCTTCCGCTGTTATCTTTCTTCTGCGGGCTATATGTCAGGAGGCGTACCTCCCTATTTAGGTATATAATTTCTTGACAAACTTTCCATTTACACAAGGGTAAATGCAGTGACCCTCTGAATCGGAAAGTTCATACGCCCCTTTTAGAAATACCTAAGTGATGACATATGGTCCTTCCCATTTTGCTTCAAATTTACCTTGCATCCTTCTTGTTATAACAATTGGTCTTCTGACTGTAAGGATCAACTCTTCGACCGTGAAGGATCTAAATTTGACCTTTTTGTTAAAGGCCCCTGCCACTTGGGCATGGTAAATTTCGAGCTTTTGTTGTACTGCGAGCCTTTTCTCATCTAATGCTTCAAGCTCAGCTACTCTCACTTGGACATTTTCGTCCGGTGTCATTAATTGAGTAGCAATTCTGAGAGATGGTAATTGCACTTCCAATAGGAGTACGACCTTAGAGCCAAAAACCAAACTGTATGGTGTGCAACCCGTTGCAGTTCGTACTGTGGTTCTATAAGCCCATAGGGCTTATGGGAGGCGTTCATGCCAATCTCTCCTGTTCTTTGACACCATTTTCTTTAGGATTTTACATAGCACTTTGTTGAAGGCTTCTGCTTGGCCATTTGAAGACAGATTATAACTTGCTGAGAATCCATGTCGAAATTGGTATTTTTCCATCAACTTCATCATTGCTTTGCATCTGAAATAAAGAGCATTGTCAGAGATGATCTTTGATGGCACTCCATAACGGTAGATTATATGATTCTTTATGAAGTTTGTGACATCTTCTGCTTTTACTTCTTTTAAAGGTACCGCTTCAGCCCATTTTGAAAAATAGTCCGTCCCAGCCAAAATGTACTTATGACCCTTTGAAGAGGCTGGCGTGAAAGGTCCAATTACATCTAAACCATGAGTATCAAATGGTCATGACATGATTGATGGGTGAAGAGGCAATGGAGGTTGATGGATGAAATCTCCATGAAGCTGGCATAACTTGCAACGCTTAGCAAAATTAATCAAATCTTGCACCATGGTGGGCCAATAATAACCCAATCTTTTTATTTGTGCTGCAAGTTTAGGGCTAGATTGATGAGCTCCACAAGTTCTGGCATGTGTTTCTTGAAGAGCATGTGATGCCTTATCTTTTGATAAACACCTCAATAATATTCCATCAAAAGATCGTCTGTACAAAGTGTCATTTATGAAGACAAATTGAAAACCCTTCTTCATACTTCTATTTTTTTCTTTGGATTGTCTGGTAATGCCCCATGTTGGTAGTAATCGATCAATGGTTGACGCCAATCTGCATCCTCTGCATTTTCACTAAAAGTAACTACATTTGCCATTTCTTCCTCTTGTGTTCTTTCAACTACTGGTGGTAACAGACGTCGTTCGCCAACAGTTATCTGCATTCTCCTTTCATCTGGTATAATGAAGGATGCTGCAAGACTAGCTAAGGCGTCAGCTTTGTCACTTTCTGATCTTGGAATGTGACTTAGCATGATGTCTTGAAACTGGGACATTAAATGCTTTGTTTTCTTATGATATGGGGTCAAGTTCTCATTCTTGACAGCGTACTCCTCATTTATTTGTTTGACGATCAACTGAGAATCGCCAAACACCCACAGATGGCTTATCAGCATTTCGAGTGTTATTTCCAAACCAATAATCAGTGCTTTATATTCTGCAAAATTATTTGTGCAAGTTGCGAGAATAGAGAATAAGTATGGTATTAACTGTTAGCGTTTATGCCCTTAGGAATAAATGTAACAATATTCTTTGAGACATTTTGACTATTAATAAAGATTTGTTTATTTCATATATCTATGTATTGTCCTCTTTATGTTCATAATAGTTGAATGTATGATAAGCAAACTGAAAGTCTGAGACTGTCATTCTAAATCTTTAGGTCATGCATGTAATGTGAAGAACATGCGGAAGACAAGAATCTAAAGATGATAGTCTAAATCTTATGATCCACAATCGAGGGAATAAAGTTGGGCGCTTTATTCATGTTAAGATTATTATGTTGTCTACTTCCTAACGAAGACAGCTTGTCTTGGTCGTCAGAGGTGGGACTCCATGGGTAGAGACATTGATATAGTTTCTAATGGTGAAATCTATATTGGATCGAACCAAAGTTGAATTGTTTTAATTAATAATTCTGTTTGAATAAAACAATTCACTTTTTTTGTATGCGTAGATTCGTTATTCATAGATAGTGGAATCCATAGCTCCTATAAAGAGTCAATGATATCCTCTTATGCATTATCAGTGGATTGGAACATACAAGCGCTCGGCTATTAGACTACTCTGTGTTATCTAATGGTTTATTGTTTGTAATGGTACGAATAGTATTTTTCCGATGGTATGATAATGGAACATAAGATAAATATAATCGGGAAGGTAAAACGGAACTTGACCTCAAGTTAATTATGGATATCCTATGGGGATGATACACTAATATATTGAGTCATCGACTAGAGCTAATCAGAGCTTTGTAAATACGCTATATAAATCAAGAGTACAGCTCTAGGCTTTTAGTGGAATAACGCTAGAGTTTTATAATCATGAGACTGACTTGTTTGTTTACAAGTAGCGTTGTGATTATAGGAGCTTGATTTATATATGTCCATCGGGTCCTTTTGCTAGCTCACATAATTTCCTGTAACGATACGGCGTATTTCCTACACATTGATAACTTGTGTTATTTCCGTAAAAGAGGTTCAAAGTTAATTCATGGGTGATTTATCGGGTGATATAATTGATAAATTAATTATAGATAAATTGGTTGAATTATTGTTTAAGAGTTGTTTAATATGGGAAGACTATTAAATGACTATTTTGATCAGGCAATTTTTCTATTGGGTTGCTTGAATCAAAACTGAGGCTCTATGCAAGTTTCCCGTGTTGAAAAACTAGGAAAACAACTTTCGTCAATGTAGACAGGTCGACCGGTCCGGTCGACCGGTTAGTGAAGACAGGTCCACCGGTGAGTTATAACGTCTCTGTCACTAGTCGGCCGGTTGTAATGTAAAATACATGCTGACGTGGCAAAATAGACTCTGGATGCAATTAAGACTTTGGGAAACCTAATTATTATAGAAGTATGACTTCCTAAACACTATAAATAGCCTATTAAGTCACATTACTCATAAGATTACTTGAGAGACTTTTTGGAGGCGATTGATAAAAGATTCTTGAGAGGAAAAATTGTTTAATTCTCAAGAACAATTTTTTCTTTGGCTCTCTTGTGATTGGAAGGAGATCAAGAATACCAAGAGGAGATTAAACGACGTGTGCCCACCTACACTCCGATCGTGAAAACAAGAATAGTAAAGAAGACCATTTGGTTGAGGCTCTTCCGGTTGCTGTTTGGAACACTTTGATCTGTCAGACGTGCAGTTTCCTAAATCTCAAAATGTACGATTTAGATCTTTAGTATTTATGTTATACAGCATCATTAACATGTTCTTGGTTGGCTTTGACGTTGATTAAATTTTTTAAAATTCCGCTGCGCACTCGATGCCATTATTTTCCAACAATTGGTATCAGAGCCATGGTTATTTGTTCATGATTATGCTATGTACATAGATTTGTGATCTAAAAATATCTCTTTTATGCTTGAATTTATATTTTAGAGAGATGGCACTCTAGGGTTTCTATATTATGTTGTTATCATGATTATATGGTGATTGGTTGATTAAATAATTATTATTGATTATTATTTATAAATTATCAATGATTATTTATTATTTAATTTTTACCGGTTATGGTTCCTTAGAGTTTAGAATGGTTATATAGGAATTTGTTCATTACAATGTAATTAGATATGCGGCCTATCATCGCCGTTAGGGTTTATTTTATTTTCTTTAGTAGAAATTTTGTAAACCGGAAAACGGTATAGGAATTTTTATGTAAAAATTCTTGGAGGAGATTTATCAAGGATCTTGAAGATGAAGGATATGAAGGTATCTAATTTTTCTTGGTTTATAAAATTGTTTTGTGTTTTTTTTTTGAATAAATTGAAAAACAGCTTTGATTTCTGAAAATCTGGGTTACTGTCGCACGGGCACCGGTCGACCGCTCCGGTCGATTGGTTAGTGTAAGGTGGTCAACCGGTTGAGTATAACTACTCTGTCACCGGTCGACCGGACCTAACATGACAGTATATGATTTTGCAGTTTTTTTTTTTTGAGATTTTTTCAAGAAAACGTGAAAAATAATTTTATGATAACCAAAATGTGATCGTGATGAAGAATACAAGGACAACCAAGAAGATTCAAGAGGAAGGATCGATATATGTTTCGATTATTCTTAGTAATCTTTATTTTTTCTTTTCTCTAGGTTGGAACCATAATATTACGGTTATTATTATTATGCTTGTTCCCTAGCTTAATTGCTTTGTATGATTGCATATAATATGATTTGCTATATATGCGATAACATGTCATGTAGAATAGGGAGTGCTGCTCATTAAAATTATTCATGCATATTTGTTAACATAAAACCTTGTTTTATAAAAGATTGGGTGGGTGAAGGTTTTTGAAGAAAAGACCCATGGCCTCCATCGTTGGTCTGTAGGTAACACATGGTGATACCGACCCCTAGGAAGGGATTCATCATGTACCAGTGGGGATCTCTGAGAGGATAATTTATTTGAGCATATTTTATGGTTGTACACCCCTAGGTGACAATTATAAATTATGGATCAAATAGTTGAATGATGGTTATACACTCAAGATTAATTTAATTATTAATCTCCCCTAGTAGCTTTGCTAATTAAATTAATGGCCAAAGAAAACGATTATCAATATATGCTGGACAAAGATTGATCCGGATAGTATATATTGATCGGAGGGGATCCGTGTTCCCAATTAAATTTTGCATAATCTCACTTAGGAGACTTACAAAATTTTGAGTTGGGAATTATCATTGTGAGGTTGTGATTTTTTCAAGGTTTTGACACACAAACATATTTGTTGCATTATAATATGTATAAATGTTTGATTACTAAATGTTTATGCAAGTTTACTTATACTAGATATATGAATGTTTATTGTAGATCAAAATGTCTTCTAGCGCATTATCATCGATACTTAATAAACACAATTTAACTGGCGAGAATTTTACTGATTGGAAAAGGAACCTAAAGATCGTCCTAACCTTTGAGAAACTGAATTTCGTACTAAATACACCTTGTCCTCCGGAGCCACCTGTTGATGCTCCTAATGAGATTTTCATAGCGTATCAACGCTGGAAGGACTCTGACAATATGGCTCGCTGTTATATGATGGCAAGCATGTCCACTGTGCTACAATCACAACATGAAGATTACATAACTGCTCGTCAGATTATGGATAATCTTGAGGACATGTTCGGTGGCCAAGCTGCTGAAAAACGTCGGGAAGCCCTAAGTAACCTCATTAATTACAGACAGAAGGCTGGGTCTTCCATAAAGGAACATATGTTGAAGATGGGTTATTTGGCTGAAGTTCAGACCAATGGGGCCGACATCGATGCTGAGTCTCAATTGACTATGATTTTTGAGACTTTGTCGAAGGAGTATATTATGTTTAGGGCAACATTCAATTTGAGTGCTAGACAGAATATAACCCTGACAGAGTTGATGCAAGAACTCCAAAAGTTTGAGCAGATGATCAAGGGGTCGACTATTGTGGAGGCCAACTTTGCTGAGGCATCTTCCTCCAAACCCTCTCCAGGGAATGGTAAGAAGAAGCAAGTAGCTAAGAATGAGAGTTCTTCAGTTCCACCAAACAAGGGCAAGAACAAGAAGAAGAAGAACCCGAACAAGCTTAAGTGCTTTCTTTGCGGGAAGGTAGGGCACATGAAGAAGAATTGCAAAGACTACCTAGCCACTAAAGACAAAGGAGGTGAGTGTGATCTTTTGATTATGGAAGCATGTCTGGTTGAGGAATCCAGTGACAACTGGGTCATAGATTCTGGAGCAACTAATCATGTGTGTGTTTCTCTGCAGGGGTTCAAGCAAATGAGAAGTCTTCTAAATGAAAGCTTCACGTTGAGGATGGGCGATGGAACACTAGTGTTGGCTGAAGCAGTGGGAGACGTCCATCTTTATTTTGATAGTTATAGGAGTTTATTTTTGCGAGACTGTTTTTATGTTCCTCAATTTAAGAGGAATCTTATTTCTGTTGCTTGTTTATTTAAGGATTCTTATTCAGTTTCTTTTAATAAT
>NW_010363907.1:31232-32190 GCF_000414095.1 Morus notabilis | reverse complement strand
TTAACAGGATACAGAGGTTGGTAAAGGATGGACCTTTAAGTTCTTTAAAGGTTGAGTCCTTACCCCAATGTGAATCTTGTTTGGAAGGCAAAATGACCAAAAGACCATTTGGGTCTAAGGGCAATAGGGCTGAAGATGTTCTTGAACTTGTGCGTAGTGATGTTTGTGGTCCCATGAACATCAAGGCAAGAGGAGGGTATGAGTATTACGTCACTTTTATCGATGATTACTCTAGATATGGTTATGCGTACCTATTGCGCCACAAAGCGAAACTTTTGATAAATTCAAGGAGTTTCGGGCTGAGGTGGAAAAGCAACTGGGTAAACCCATAAAGGCACTTCGATCCGATCGAGGTGGAGAATACCTCTCTGATGAGTTCACTGGATACTTATTAGAGAATGGGATTCTATCTCATTTAACGGCACCTGGCACTCCACAGCAGAATGGTGTAGCTGAGAGAAGAAATACGACCTTGTTGGACATGGTACGGTCCATGATGAGTTATTCGACATTGCCTATATCTTTCTGGGGATATGCTTTACAAACTGCGTGTTATCTTCTGAACAACGTGTCAACAAAGTCGGTTCCTAAAACTCCTCACGAGTTGTGGACGGGCAGGAAGACATCCTTGAACCATATTCGCATATGGGGATGTCCTGCACATGTCCTGGACAAGGAAGCGAACAAGTTGGAAGCACGTTCAGAAGTGTACATTTTTGTAGGTTATCCGAGAGGGACGAAAGGGGGTTATTGTTGGGAATGGTGTCCTAGAAGCATGAGATGTAATAGGATATTTATTATTTATTTAATAAAAGAGTTTATTCATTATTTTATGTGCATATATTTATGAATATTTTATGAATATCAATAAAAATTCCATGATTATTTATGTAACCTTAAAACATTGTATATAAGTGTTATATACGAGAGGATAATGTTTAAGGATAATAATCAAAAA
>NW_010363907.1:29582-30877 GCF_000414095.1 Morus notabilis | reverse complement strand
GCTGCTCTCGACTACGAGATCTGGCAAATGGATGTCAAGATGACGTTCTTGAATGGCCATCTTGAGGAAAGTATCTATATGGTACAACCAGAAGGCTTTGGGGTGAAGGGTCAAGAGGGAAAAGTTTGCAAGTTGCTGAAATCCATTTATGGATTAAAGCAAGCTTTTCGTTCTTGGAACAAAAGATTTGACCAAGTGGTCAAGACTTTTGGATTCCAACAGAATATGGATGAACCTTGTGTTTATAAGCATATTCAAGATGGGAAAGTGGTTTTTCTACTGTTATATGTTGATGATATTCTACTCATTGGCAATGATGTAGGGGCTTTATCATCAGTCAAAGTTTGGCTTACCAAACAGTTTGACATGAAGGACTTAGGAGAAGCTAATTATGTTATGGGCATTCGAATCTTAAGAGATCGAAAGAACAAAATGATAGCTCTCTCTCAGGCTTCATACATAGATAAAATTCTCACGAAGTATGCAATGCAGAATTCCAAGAAAGGTGGGCAACCATATAGGTCTGGAATTACTCTTTCGAACAATGATTGTCCCAAGATATCTGAGGAAATAGAATACATGGCAAAGGTACCTTATGCTTCGGCGGTCGGGAGCCTCATGTATGTAATGCTTTGTACTCGACCGGACATTTGCCATGCGGTCAGGATTGTAAGTTGATATCAGTTGAATCCATGACCTAACCACTGGGTTGCGGTCAAGCATATATTCAAGTATCTTCGGAGGACTAGAAATTATATGCTGGTATATTCTGGGGAGGATTTGACACTTCTAGGATTTACAGATTCGGATTTTCAATCATGTTTGGATTCTAGGAAATCGACTTCGGGTTCTGTCTTTACTCTGGGAGGTGGTTCCGTCGTTTGGAGGAGTGTCAAGCAAACTTGCACTTCTGACTCAACGATGGAAGCCGAGTATGTGGTAGCTAGTGATGCTTCAAAAGAAGCAGTGTGGCTTCACAAATTTCTGATGGATCTTGAAGTAGTTCCTGGTGTGGATAAGCCATTGAGACTATACTGTGATAACAGTGCGGCAATAGCTAATACTAAAGAACCAAGGTATCAGAAAATGAGTAAGCACATAGACAGGAAGTATCACGTGATAAGAAGCTTTATTGAAGAAGGGCATGTGGAAATATGCAAGATCACGTCGGAGGACAATATGACTGACCCGTTCACGAAGGCCCTGCCGGCTAAGGTCTTCAAGAAGCATGTCGAGGCTATGGGGATGCGTAGCATGTCACATTTACTCACTTAAGTGCAAGTGGGAGATTGTTA
>NW_010363907.1:23480-28585 GCF_000414095.1 Morus notabilis | reverse complement strand
GGGTCCCTTTGCTAGCTCACATAATTTCCTGTAACGATACGGTGTATTTCCTACACATTGGTAACTTGTGTTATTTCCGTAAAAGAGGTTCAAAGTTAATTCATGGGTGATTTATCGGGTGAATTAATTGATAAATTAATTCTAGATAAATTGGTTGAATTATTATTTTAAGAGTTGTTTAATATGAAAAGACTATTATATGACTGTTTTGTTCAGACAATTTCTTTATTGGGTTGCTTAAATCAAAACTAAGGCTCTATGTAAGTTTCCCGTGTTGAAAAACTAGGAAAACAACTTTCGCCAGTGCAGACAGGTCGACCGGTTAGTGAAGACAGGTCCACCGGTGAGTTATAACGTCTCTGTCACTGGTCGACCGATTGTAATGTAAAATGCATGCTGACGTGGCAAAATTGACTATGGATGTGATTAAGACTTTGGGAAACCTAATTATTACGGAAGTATGACTTCCTAAACACTATAAATAGCCTATTAAGTCACATTACTCATAAGATTACTTGAGACACTTTTTGGAGGCTATTGATAAAAGATTCTTGACAGGAAAAATTGTTTAATTCTCAAGAACAATATTTTCTTTGGCTCTCTTGTGATTGGAAAGAGATCAAGAATACCAAGAGGAGATTGAACGACGTGTGCCCACTCATACTCCGATCGTGGAAACGAGAATAGCAAAGAAGACAAGTTGGTTGAGGCTCTTTCGGTTGCTGTTTGGAACACTTTGATCTGTCAGACGTGCAGTTTCCTAAATCTCAAAAGGTACGATTTAGATATTTAGTATTTATGTTATACAGCATCATGAACATGTTCTTGGTTGGCTTTAACGTTGATTAAATTTTTTAAAATGACACTACGCACTCGATGCTATTATTTTCCAACATTAACCCCCCTGACGGTGTAATTAGTACAATGTCTGCCCCAGCACTATTTTCCTTGCTGCTCCATCAAAGTAAAGCTGCCAGAAAGACATTTCAGTGGCAAATATTTCTTCATCTGGAAGGTCATTGGGCAATTCCATGTTGTCAGGAATGGGGTGTGCTGCCAAGAAATTAGCAAGTGCTTTCTGTTGAACAAACTTGATATCGAACTCTAACAAGATCATAGACCATTTAGCGAGACGCCCTGAGAGTACTAGCTTTGAGAGTATGTACCTCAAGGGATCTGCCCTTGATATGAAAGTCATCAAGTGTGATAACAAATAATGTCCTAACTTCGTGACAGTAAAAACTAGAGGCAAGCACATTTTTTCAATTGGGCGATAGTTATGTTCTACCCCTACTAAAGTTCTGCTAATATAGTATAAGGCGTGCTCTTTCCCATCTTGATTGTTTTGAGCTAACAATGCTCCCAAAGAGCGTTCAAATGCCGCAATATACAAGATCAATGGTTTTCCAATTATTAGAGCCATAAGTACTGGCGGATTCCACAAGTATCTTTTCATGCTTTCCAAAGCATTTTGACATATATCATCCCATACAAATGGTACATCTTTTTGAGTTAACCTTGTAAAGGGTTGGCATCTACCATACAGGTTAGAAATGAATCTTCTTATGTATGCAAGTTTCCCTTGCATTCCTTGTAACTAGCGCAGGTTATGAGGCGGAGGCATTTCTGTGATAGCCTTCATTTTTACTGGATCAATTTCAATTCCCCTATGTCTCACCACGAACCCGAGGAATTTTCCAGAAGTTACACCAAATGCACATTTCAAGGGGTTCATTTTCACTTGGTGCTGTCGGAGTCTATCAAAAACTCATTTAAGATCATTTAAATGATACTCCCTTTCCTTAGTCTTGACTACCAATTCATCGACATAACATTCAACGGTATTATGGAGCATGTCATCAAAGACAACACTCATGGCCCTCTGATATGTTGCCCCTGCATTTTTACGTCCGAATGGCATCACTATATAACAGTAAATGCCCCTTGGCGTTCGAAAAGTAGTAAGCTTTTCATCTTCTGGTGCCATTTTGATTTGGTTATATCCCGAGAATGCATCCATGAAGGATAACGCCTCAAATCCAGTAGTAGCATCAACTAACAACTCAGTTATTGGGAGTGGAAACTCATCCTTTGGACAAGCATTGTAAGGGTCTCTATAATCCACGCAAATACGAATTTGCCCATTCTTCTTCTGTACAGGGACAATATTCGCAATCAAGTCGGATATTGAACTTCCCAGATGAAGCCAGCTTTAATTCGTTTATTAACTTCTGCTTCAATTTGTGTAACCAGCTGTGGACGGACACGTCTTTGGGCTTGCTTTACATATCGAACATCCTTTGATATAGCTAGTTTATGCACTGCCACCTTTGGATCTAACCCAGGAATGTCTTTATAACTCCAAGCAAACACATCTCGATATTCTCACAGACATTGCTCGTATGATTGTTGTTCCTGTGTTTTCAAAAGAGCACTCACAAAAACTGGCTTTGGGTCTTCTTCTGTACCGAGGTTAATTTCCTTAAGCTCGTTAACCGTTGATTGTCCTCCCTCTTCTAATCCCGAAGGAGCTGGTACAGTGTTGATGAATTCTTCTGAGGACTCAGGTGTACGATTTTCTGATTCATTACTAGAACTCTCTTCGAATGAGACATAATTGACCTGTTCATTTTCATCTAGTTGGTCCTGAATCACAATCTCTTCTTTTTCTGATGAAGCAGATTTTTGTTGTTCTTTTACCTTCCACTTCTTATTCTTTTTGAACCATTTTGCTCGAGATGCGGGTGGA
This sequence comes from Morus notabilis, assembly GCF_000414095.1. NCBI lineage: Eukaryota > Viridiplantae > Streptophyta > Magnoliopsida > Rosales > Moraceae > Morus > Morus notabilis. The sequence goes on along the minus strand of NW_010363907.1, from coordinate 25,836 downwards.
TATTCAATTCTTTCAAAGACAGAAACTCGTGGCGTTGTATCTCTCGTATTTTCTTCTGAGAAGATGGCCTATTCACTCTTTGTAAACACTTCAGGCTCAAAGGTAGCTTTCAAGCAAGAGTCATTTTGATTAATTACAACTTTTCTGTGTTGTTTCTTGAAAAAAACTTTCTTGCCCTTTGCCTTTGATTTTCCTGACATAGGGTTAGGAAATGTCCTTGGCTTATTTGAATTGACAGTTACAACACGTTTGCTTGAGCTTCCGTGTTCACCAAAAGTAATTAAGATCTACATTTTTCCAACTGGAAAAGTTTGATCTAGCTTCCGAAGCGGGAAGGTGAAACTAGTCATTAATGTCTCAACCAAACTCTTGACGGATGCTAAAGCCTTTTGTCCAAGAGCTCGCTAATTTTTTGGCACGTACTTAAAAGTCATCTTTTGATTGGGTTGAGATGAGCTCTTAACCTGTTTGGTGGTGCCATTCATCTTTTCTCCTTTTGACATTTTCATGGCATCCTTTAAGATTGTGACATCGGCCAATTTGTAAAATTTAGCATCAGCGTAGTTTACTTGTTCCCCTCTAAACGGATCCAGATCTGCGTTTAATTTCATCACTTCCCTATCTTTGCAGAACTTAAAACATTGATGAAGTGTCGAAGGGATAACGCCACACCCATGGAGCCATGATCTTCCTAATAGTATGTTGTAGGAAGTATTTGAATCGATCACATGGAAAAGGACATTTGAGCTTAATTCACCTATTTTAACTTTTAAGGTGATACTCCCCAATGCTCTCTCCCCCGCTTGGTTGACCCCTTAGATTGTCAATAGGGAAGGGGATAAATGTCGAGGTTGTAAGCCAACTGCCCTGAGGGTTTTCAAAGGGAGTACATTAACAGCCGAACCACCATCCAACATTATACGGTTTATTTCAGTATCGAAAATCATTCCCGTAACATAAAGTGGTCGATTGTAGTTTTCTTCACTGAGTTGGCGGTCATTGTCACCAAAGGAGATGCATGCCATGCAAGAAGTGCAGATCTCAAAAGATGACACTTTACCTCCGGGAGCCTCTATCTTCCCTTTAAAAGGTTCCGGATCGGTCAATGCAGTAATGAGCACTTTTCTAAGCTCTGGAAACATTTGTAGAGCATCATAAACACTTAACAAAGCAGGAATACGCTTTAAATGAGCCAGAATGTTGTAATTAACATGGCCTGAGCGATTTTCTTCTTCTCTGATAGACTGAGGATGGGCTCCGTTGTCTTCAATATTCGTGTTTTTCTTGCCTTTTATGAGCTCATTTGCCTCTTGTGCTTTCTGAATGTTGCGCTTCATTTCCCAAAGCGTTATCTCATCTACCTCCTCTGAATCAATGGCATCTTGAAAGGAAACATGCTCTTTCATCCCTTCTTCTTCTCCACCTTCTTCTTCTTCAGAAATTGTGCAACGATGAATGGCACCTTCATCATAAAGTGGCTTTTCCTCTAGTGATATTTAAGAAGCGTTATCACTATTGCTCCTTTCTTCTTCGAAAGCTCTAGGATCCTCTTGAAGTGCTTTAGGTAGAAATTCCTTCAGCGTGAATGGCGTTCTTATTGGTTGCATGTATTCTTCTTCATTGAGATTCTTTCTCTTCTTGGCTCTTTGATTAGTGCATGAAAATGCACCCTAAATATTGCTTTTGATTTACACAATATTAAAATATTTAAGCTTTAATTAAACAATTCCATTATTTTTATTCATAATATTTTTAATTGGAATTTGTCTAGTTTTTGTTTAATTATTTACAGATAAAAAGCAGTGTAAAAAGCCACACAAAAATAAGCCATGAAAGCCATATTTTCAAACATCCGGAGCCAAGCCTCTCAGCCGAGCCGCGCAAGCCATCAGAGAGAGAGCCGAGCCGATTGAGCTGAGTAGCTGAGCCGGCCAAGTCACATCAGTCTGCGTGGGTCCTAGCTTTTCCACGCTCCCTGACTCTCCCTCGTGCGCGTCCTCAGCACGCGGCTCATCAGAGCGCGCGTCCAAGGCCTTCCTCACGTGGGTCCCGCGCGACAGCGTGCCAGCCCAACTCTTTCTCCGCGCGCACCAGCTGTCCTCCACTCTGACTCCGCGCCAGCACACTCCACCACTCCAAGCGCGACACGTGGCAAGTTTCCTCCTCACTTCTAATCACGTTGCGACACGTGTCCCATTTGGTGATGAATCCGAATTCCTTCCCCAAAAATCAGAGGAAATTACCAGATTTCTTCCCCAAATCAAATATGTGATTTCTCCTAATTTATGTGTAATTTTATTTTGTTTCATTTTCTTTTGTAATTTTCTAGTTTTACTATTTATTTCCTTATTTGACA
>NW_010363907.1:19291-23235 GCF_000414095.1 Morus notabilis | reverse complement strand
CAATTTTTATATAAGTTCAGTCACGCTTTTCTTATGTAAGTATGTCACGCATTGTTTTGTTATTCAAATTATTTTACAAATTGTCTTTTACTGCAATATTGTCAGATTGATATATTGTCGATTTTAGATAATTTGTAATAATAATATTTTCTGAGCCAACATAGAGATTTAATTTATTCGATTATTTTATTTTGTGAATCAAAACTTGAATTGGTGAACGAAGCATTAGGGATTCTCGACACCTTACCGTTTTCTTCATACAAATTTTCTCCTTTTTATTTTATTTGCAACAAAAATCTCAAAAACTCTTATTTTTCTTTAATTCACTTTTCTCTAACGCTCTTATTCTGTTAATCATTCTTGTTATTTTGTTATCTCTCTATGGATACGATCGCCCTTCTGTGCTACAATTGACTGCTTGTGAATATCACTTTTGGGCGTTAATCAAATTTTGGCGTCGTTGCCGGAGAGGTGCTACTAGTAAGATTGATCAGTAGATTTTGAGCCAAAGAGGTTAGTACATTTTTTTTTTTTACTTAATTTCTCTTTCTTAATTTGTATGATCTGTTTTTAGTTCGTATTTGTCAAAAAAAAAAAGTTGCTTCACGAAAAGTTTATATTGTTATCGTTTATATTTTACTGAAGTGTTGCTGATTAGATTTGATATTTATTATTATTATATGTATATATATTTTTTGTTGTTTTGCTATACCGTGTACGTGTCTTTAGTTAAAAACAAAAAAACAAAAAAAAAGAGCCGCTTATGGTGAATGCATCGATATAGAGACGAACTAGGGAGATTTGCTCAACGTCCAGATTTAGAAAACCCTAGTGAAATTCTATCTGACTCATCTTCTTCATCTCCGTCTTCGCACTCGTCATTGGAATTCGCATTTCAAAATCTATTCGCAATGGCACAACACGAGGAAGTTCAGCAGAGGACGTTGCAAGATTACTTGCACCCAACGCGCATGGCCACCCCATCTTGCATCATGTTCCCGCCGAATGCACCGCCTATGGATTTTAAGCCGGGCATGATTGTACTTCTCCCAACCTTTCACGGATTAGAGAACGAGAATCCATATGTACACATTCGGGAGTTTGAAGAGGTGGTGGCCACCTTTCACAGCCGTGCTGAGGCCGCAAACACTGTCAGATTGAAGTTTTTCCCTTTCTCTCTGAAAGACAAGGCCAAAAGCTGGCTGTATTCTCTTAGGCCTAGGTCTATTGGTACGTGGGAAGAAATGACGATGACATTCTTCAACAAGTATTTCCCACACCATAAGACTAACAATTTGAAACGATAGATCTCGAATTTCGCTCAGAAGGAAAACTAAACTCTCTATCAAGCTTGGGAGCATTTTAAAGATCTGTTAAATCTGTGTCCCTACCATGGATATGAAAGTTGGCACCTCGTAAGCTATTTCTATGATGGACTCACAATCCAAGAGCGCCAATTTGTCGAGATGATGTGCAATGGAGATTTTCTCCAAAAGGATCCTGACGAAGCTATCGAGTACCTGAATGAGTTAGCTAAGAAAGCTCATACCTGGACTAGACCGAGTGCTACTGAGAGCACCAGTAGGTCCCGACCAGTTGGAGTTTATCAATTAAGAGAAAAGGGCAGCCTCAAGGCCCAAGTTGAAGCTTTGACAAAGCAAATTGAGGCCCTTAAAAATAAAGATAGTAAAGGATCCCACATGGTGGCAAGGACAGAGGCACATGAGCCTTGTTTAGTTTGTGGGGGAATGGGCCATCTAACTCAGGATTGCCACACTTTAAGTGAAATGAGAGGGGTATATGAGGAGCAGTGCAATGCATTAGGCACATACAAGAAGCCTTACGGACCTTTCTCAGAATCTTATAATCCTGGTTGGAAAAACCACCCGAACTTTAGTTGGCGAGATTCGAACCAACAAGCACAATCATCTGGAGGGCAATGGAGATCAGAGCAACAATCTCAACCGCCAAGGACATATTTTGCGCCTCAGAATAACATGCAGCCGAAAGGGAATTCTCTAGAGGATACCCTAAAAGCTTTTATGGACGCGCAAAATAAGACGAATCAAAGGGTTGATTCAATGCTCACGCAGCTGGTGGAAGAGAACAAGGAAATAAAAAGTCAGATCACAAAGCTGACAGAAGCTTTAACCGTTCAAGAGTGCGGTAGATTTCCATCACAAGCCCAGTCTAATTTGAGAGGAACAAACATGGCTCAAACTTCCAACTCTGAAGGTCAAAATATCAAGGAAGTTAACGTCATCACTACTCGAAGTGGTAAGAATTCAGACACGCCATCAACAAGTATTACCACTTTGAGTAATGAAGAATCGGCTCAGGAGAAAGAAGAGTGAACAAAAATTTCGGTAAAGGTTTCCTTCCCCCAAGCTCTCCGACCTGCTGGGAAAGTGCCGGAAAATTAAAGTGAGATCCTGGAGCATTTGACACAATTGAAGATCAATCTTCCCTTACTACATGTGATCAAGCAAGTGCCGGCTTACGCCAAGGTTATAAAGGATCTGTGCACTATAAAGAGAAAGCACCATGTCAAGAAGACTGCATTCTTGACAGAACAAGTGAGTGCGGTGATTGAGCAGAAGACACCGCTGAAGTACAAAGATCCTGGTTGTCCCACCATTTCCTGCACCATTGGGACACGCGAATTCGGCCAAGCATTGTTAGACCTAGGATTGAGTGTTAACCTCATGCCTTATTCAGTCTACTCGCAATTAGGTCTTGGAGATATTAAGCCCACATTTGTGGTTCTGCAACTGGCCGATCGATCTATTAAGAGACCACGAGGAATAGTGGAAGATGTGTTATTGCAAGTTGATAAGTTCTACTATCTTGTGGATTTTGTTGTTTTGGACACTCAGTCAGTGGTTGATGTGGAGTCAAAAATCCCGATCATCCTTGGAAGACCATTCCTCGCGACAGCAAATGCTCTAATTAATTGTAGAAATGGTCTAATGAAGATCTCTTTTGGGAATATGACTCTCGAGGTAAATGTTTTCAACATTGTAAAACAACCACAAGGTGATGACGAGTGTCACCAAACTTTCCTGATTGACACACTTGTCGAGGAGGAGGTTCTGCTACAAAGCAACTCTGAAGATCTTGAAAACCTCCTCCAAAATTCTGAGTCTGAAAGTTCCGGTCCTTGTGAGTTGGCTAACATTTTTGCCATTTTCAACAACTCACAGGACAGAGGAATTAAGTTTAGACAACTTTGTTTCGAGGAACTTCCGCAAGGGAGAGAGAAACCCAAGCCTTCCATCGAAGAGACCCCTACAGTGAAACTTGCTCAACTACCTGAAGGATTGAAACATGCATTTTTGGGAGTCGGCGATACCTTTCCTGTTATCATTTCTTCCAAACTCGATGCATCACAAGAGTGGCGATTGATCAACATGCTGCAAAAGCATAAATCTGCATTGGGTTGGATGATTGCTGACATTAAAGGGATCAATCCTTTGATCTGCTCCCATCATATTCATTTGGAAGAAGGAGCTAACTCGCGAAGAGATCCTCAAAGAAGATTGAATCCAACAATGAAAGAAGTGGTGAAGAATGAGGTTCTCAAGCTATTGGCGCATGTGTATTGACTATCGCAAGCTTAACGCCGCCACTAGCAAAGACCATTTTCCACTTCCATTCATCGATCAAATCCTAGAACGAGTGACAGGTCATCCTTTCTATTGCTTTCTCGATGGCTATTCAGGATATTATCAGATAGAGATAGCATTAGAAGATCAGGATAAGACAACATTCACATGTCCTTTTGGCACTTATGCCTTTCGGCGAATGCCATTTGGACTGTGTAATGCACCTGTCACATTTCAGAGGTGTATGATGAGCATTTTTAGTGATATGATCGAAAAATGTATGGAAGTGTTCATGGATGATTTGACAGTCTTCGGAGATTCATTCGACACGTGCCTTCT
>NW_010363907.1:15880-18551 GCF_000414095.1 Morus notabilis | reverse complement strand
TTTCGAGATCATGTGTGACGCAAGTAACTACGCTGTGGGAGCCGTTCTTGGTCAACAGAGGGAGGGGAAGCCTTTCGTTGTCTACTACGCAAGCTGTACTTTGAATAGTGCTCAAATGAACTACTCTACTACTGAAAAAGAGTTGCTTGTTGTAGTATTTGCCCTCGACAAGTTCCATGCATATCTGATTGGTTCACTTATCACCATCTTCACAGATCATGCCACCCTTAAGTACCTTCTCTCCAAAAAGGATGCTAAGGTGCGTTTAATTAGGTGGATCCTTCTCCTGCAGGAATTTGACTAGACAATCAAGGACAAGAAATGTGGTGGCGGACCACTTATCTCGTCTTAAGTTTAATGATTCCGCTGAAAGTCCTTCTATTGGAGATGACTTCCCCGATGAACATCTTTTCGTCATCACTAAGATGCCATGGTATGCTCACATTGTTAACTACTTAGTGACGAGCGAAATTCCATCTACCTGGGGTACACAAGACGGAAGGAAGTTTTTGGTCGAGGTTCGTAACTTTTACTAGGATGACCCTTACCTTTTTAAGTACTGCGCTGACCAGATCATGAGGCGATGCATCCCGGATGATGAAGTGTCTAGTGTCCTAAACTCTTGCCACAATGATGCATGTGGCGGTCATTTTTTTATGAAGAAGACTGCCGCGAAAATCTTGCAGTGTGGTCTCTATTGGCCCACTTTATTCAAGGACACCAATGACTTCTGTCGTTCCTGTGAGAGGTGCCAAAAGCTAGGTGCTTTGTCCTGTCGCCATATGATGCCCTTGAACCCGATTCTCGTAATAGAAATATTCAATTGCTGGGGGATAGACTTTATGGGACCATTTCCACCTTTTTATGGATTCCTCTACATACTTCTCGCCGTGGATTACGTGTCTAAGTGGGTAGAAGTCGTGGCGTGCCGGAACAATGATAACACTACTGTTGTAAAGTTCTTAAAGGAAAATGTGTTATCTCGATTTGGAACGCCGCGTGCCATCATCAGTGATCAAGGCACCCATTTCTGCAACCGTTCTTTTGAGGCTCTGATGCGCAAGTACGGTGTGGTTCATAAAGTTTCAACTGCCTATCACCCACAGACAAATGGCCAAGCTGAGTTGGCCAATAGGGAGATTAAGCAAATTCTAGAAAAGACAGTTAATCCCGATCGCAAGGATTGGCGCCTTCCGGACGCACTTTGGGCATACCGCACTGCTTACAAAACCCAACTTGGGATGTCTCCCTACAGGCTTATCTTTGAAAAAGCCTGTCATCTACCTGTAGAGCTCGAACATAAGGCTTATTGGGCTACCAAGGCCCTCAACTTTGATCTCAACGTTGCAGGTGTTAATTGGAAGCTCCAGCTTTCTGAAATCGACGAGTTAAGGAATGATGCCTATGATAATTCCAGGATCTACAAGGCAAAAATGAAAGTGGCTCATGATAAGCAGATCCTGAGGAAGAATTTCGAGCCGAATCAGCGGGTTCATCTCTATGATTCCCGTTTGTATCTCCACCCCGGTAAGTTGAGGTCGCAGTGGACTGGCCCGTTCGTAGTGAAACGTGTTTTTTCCAATGGTGCTGTCGAGGTTGAAGACCCGACCGATGGGAGAATATTCAAAGTAAATGGCCAGCGTCTTAAAAATTACTTAGAGCGGGTGAACCAGGTTGAAGAGATCATTCTCGACGACCCCGTTTACCAGCCCTGAGTAGTTTGCTCACATCTTCTATACCATATTTTGATTTTTTTTTTTTGTTTTCCTTTGCTTTTTTTGTGTGTTTTTGGAGAATCATATTAGGAAGCCCAAGCTGTGCTCATAAGTGGAAAGCTCATCGTCCAGGTGTCTTCTTTCTCTATTTTTTATAATTTTTGACACTGAGGACACTGTCTGATTTTGGTTGGGGGCAGTGTTGGACTTTCGGGCGGCGGGCATGCCCGATGCCCGAAAATTTTCGGGCACGGCGGGCAGGCCCGTCTCACCACCCGAAAATGATTTTCTTCGGGCACAGGCTCGGGTAGCCCGAAAATGGTAAGCCCCCGACAGCCCGCCGCCGTGGAGAAGCCTTCCCCCGCTGTTCGCCGGATTTTTTTTGAATTTTCTGGCAAATACTTGAAGCTGCCCGAACTACCTGAATTTTTGCCTGAATTACCTGAATTTTTGGTGACCGTTGTCCGAATTTCACCCCATGCCTGAAAAATGCCCAATTTTTTTTTACCGTTAGCCCGAAATGCCCGAATTTAAAAAAAAAATGGTCTTTTACCCGAACCCGAACCCAAACCCGAATTTTGCCCAAATTTTTGAACCAAACGGTCGGATTTTTATCCGTTGCCCGAACTGTCCGAATTTTGCCCGACCTGCCCAAAAATTTTGCAGCCATTGGACCCGAATTTTTGGGGGAAAATTTTTTTTTTTCAACCCAAAAATTTTCCTATAAATACCCCCCTCCCCCCCAACCATTTTCCTCACCCCAAAACTCTCATTCTCTCTCAATTTTTCTTAATCTCTCTCAATTTCTCTTAATCTCTTTCAAATCTCTCTTAATCTCGCTTAAATCTCTCTCGAATCTCGATCTCTCTTAAGCTCTCTCAAAGCACTCTCAATCTCTCTTATTTTTCATAATGGCTTCTTCTGGTTATGGTGGTGGTGGTGATATTCCTATTGAT
>NW_010363907.1:15450-15795 GCF_000414095.1 Morus notabilis | reverse complement strand
TGATCAAACTGCAAATCCGACCCCTGGTGGACGTACTAGAGGTCGGGGACGCAATGGTGGTGGCACAAGTGGCCGTGGAGGAGAGGCAAGCGGTAGTGCTAGTGCAAGTGTTGCAAGTTCTAAGAAGAAATGCAAGCGCACCTCAGCAATTTGGGAGCACTTCAACACATTCGAGGACGTCGACAATAACGGTAACATTAAATACGTAGCTCAATGTAAATATTGTGGTGAGAAATTACAAGGTAACACTATTCACGGCACTACACACTTAAGAAGGCACTCTGAAAAGTGTCTTCAAAAGCAAGGAGGCGGAGATCAACTCCGCCAAACACAATTATCGTTTGA
>NW_010363907.1:1698-12787 GCF_000414095.1 Morus notabilis | reverse complement strand
TTTTTTGCTATCTTGGTTACTAAGAAATGACTTCCAGAGTTTCTTTTTGCACGTACTAAACCTGGTGGTAAGATGGATGTTAATGCATGTCAGCTGAGAAAATTCTCGAGTTTAAGTGCTTGATTTTTGGTGAGTCAAGAGAGTAGAGAAAATGACTTTTGAACTTTCATTGACCTTTTTGAGCTGGTAAAATCACTGTTAGAACATCATTACATGGTTAGTGGTATGCTTGGTGCATATGCTGGAGGGATGGATTTCGGGTTAGATAGGAATGATTCAATGTAATAGAGCCTCATTTCTTACTTTTCTAAAAAAAAAAATAAAAAAATAAAAAAATAAAAAAAACCTGAGCAAGAGCAACATTTCATAGATCCTGTAGTTTGGTGTTAATCACATTTGATGCTATATACCAGTTTGTCAAAAGAACACCTTTCTACATTCACTTCATTATTGCAGGTTGTCTCTTGCAAAAAAAAAAAAGGGTAATATTCCTATGCATTTTTTTTTGGCTCTTTGTTCGTTTATGTAAATTTCTGTTTGACCTGAATGAAATTCCAAAAGCTGGTTTGTGGTAAGAATTGTGGAATGTTCTAGTAGTTGATTAACCTATCTTTTGGTCAATGTTCGTTTGACTGTTTGTCCTAAAATTGACCTTCCTCACACTGAGCGTTGATTGTTTCATTTCCAACTCCATGAGAGAAAACCTTTGCACTCAAATATTTCTGATACCTGTGAGATCAATGGAGTTGAGGCTTCTACTTGGTGAATTTTTCAAACCTGCATGTGTTATGGTCAGTGGTAAGAAGGTTATGGTTTGGACCACACACACACAACTCTGGAGTTATGACTGAAATAATCTTGATAGTATCTTTTGACTTCTTACTGACAGTTTGTTTGAAATACTCAGGTGACTAAGCGAGTTGAGACTTAGATTTTCTTTGTGACATGATTTCTCTTGCACTTGGATTGCTAGAGACTAGTAATAAGCTAGTTGGGGGTTGTGATTAGTGCATGAAAATGCACCCTAAATATTGCTTTTGATTTACACAATATTAAAATATTTAAGCTTTAATTAAACAATTCAATTATTTTTATTCATAATATTTTTAATTGGAATTTGTCTAGTTTTTGTTTAATTATTTACAGATAAAAAGTAGTGAAAAAACCCACACAAAAAAAAGCCATGAAAGCCATATTTTCAACCATCCGGAGCCAAGCCTCTCAGCCGAGCCGCGCAAGCCATCAGAGAGAGAGCCGAGCCGATTGAGCCGAGTAGTTGAGCCAGCCAAGTCACATCAGTCCGCGTGGGTCCCAGCTTTTCCACGCTCCCCGACACTCCCTCGTGCGCGTCCTCAGCACGTGGCTCATCAGAGTGCGCGTTCCTTCCACGCATCCGTCAGCGCGCGTCCAAGGCTTTCCTCACGTGGGTCCCGCGCGACAGCGTGCCAGCCCAACTCTTTCTCCGCGCGCACCAGCTGTCGTCCACTCTGACTCCGCGCCAGCACACTCCACCACTCCAAGCGCGACACGTGGCAAGTTTCCTCCTCACTTCCAATCACGTTGCGACACGTGTCCCATTTGGTGATGAATCTGAATTCCTTCCCCAAAAATCTGAGGAAATTACCAGATTTCTTCCCCAAATCAAATATGTGATTTCTCCTAATTTATGTGTAATTATATTTTGTTTCCTTTTCTTTTGTAATTTTCTAGTTTTACAATTTATTTTCTTATTTGACAGACAACCTCTGAACACTATAAATAGAGGGGTTGGCCTAAGGTTTCAGGAGTTTTTTAATATTCAGTTTTCTGTCGTCTTGCTGTCAGTCTCATATTTTCTCTCTAGAACTTGTGAGAATGTTTTGCAAGATAGGCTAGAGTTTTCTAGGTGAGGTTAGAGATGAACTTCTGTTGAGTGACCCAATTCGGGGTTTTGATTCCTTATTCTGTAAACTCCAACATCTAAATGAATTAAATCTCATCTATTTTTCTATTACTTTTCAAAATATTGTGTGCCAATTATTATATAAGTTCAGTCACGCTTTTCTTATGTAATTTTGTCATGCAATGTTTTGTTATTCAAATTATTTTACAAATTATCTTTTACTGCAATATTGTCAGATTGATATATTATCATTTTTTGATAACTTGTAATAATAATATTTTCTGAGCCAACATAGATTTAATTTATTCAATTATTTTATTTTGTGAATCAAAACTTGAATTGGTGAACGAAGCATTAGGGATTCTCGACACCTTACCATTTTCTTCATACATATTTTCTCCTTTTTATTTTATTTGCAACAAAAATCTCAAAAACTCTTATTTTTCTTTAATTCACTTTTCTCTAACGCTCTTATTCTGTTAATCATTCTTGTTATTTTGTTATCTCTCTGTGGATACGACCGCCCTTCTGTGCTACAATTGACCGCTTGTGAATATCACTTTTGGGCGTTAATCACTCTTATTCTTTTCTTTTTGTTCTTTTTTAGTTCGGGCCTCCCGATAAATCGAATACCTAAATGTTTGGTTGTCCTCGCACCTTTTTGCAAACGATATTCATTCTTCTTGGACTTCCTATCTACATGAAGGTGCCACTCATTCTCCAACTCAGGTTTATTGTCCGGTAGATCTTCTCACATTTCAATACTTGGTTCATTCATGAGTTCAAACAATGTGGGCATGTTGGCATTGCTTGGAATGAGTGTCTTAAGATATATGCTGACAGCTTTTACCTCATCGTCTATTTTAAAGGCTACCGGCATGGCACCTCTTTGTAGGGTATTCACCGGTAAACGGCCGTCCTTTACTAATGAGACGGTATTTGATGTTACTCTTGGACACGAAGAATCCACTTCTATTTCCTTTCTTTTGATCATTCCTTCGACTATATTCTTTAGGACATAACAATCCTTTAAGGAATGACTAATGATGCGATGGTATCGGCAATAATTGAGATCATCGGTCTTATCAACCTCATTTGGCCTTTTTGGCTCATGGAGTTTTATTGCTTTAGCAGCAAGTAACTCATCAAAAATTTGCTCCACATCCTCATCATCAAAAGAATATTTAACCTCATTTCTTTCCTTAAGAGTGAGTTTCTTTGACTCTTCTCTTGCTTTTCCTTTGTTTTGATTTTTCGGACTTTCTTAATGGCTTTTTATTTTCAACTTTCCTCTCTTCTGGGCAAGATCTCATCATGACACCTTTCTAACGAGCTATTTACTTTTCAACCACGCTCGCCTTTGAAATCAATTCATTAAAAGATTGTGGTTCCATAGTTCCAATAAAGGTAGCCACTTCTGGCACGAGATTATTAGCATACATTGAAACCACAAAAATCTCTGTCAATTTTTCCGGGCATTGGAGGTTAAGATTCCTCCATCTAGTGATAAAGTCATTTGCACTTTCTCCCGGTCTTTGCTTGGTTTCTACTAAATCTGTGATTATTACTTTCTTTTTTTAGGAGACAAATTGGGCTAAGAATGCTTTTTGCATGTCATCCCAGAATTATTCTCAATTTACGTATCGTATGTTTTTTGTGAGAAAAAATACTGTAGTGAGTCATGAATCATGATTCGAACCATGACACGAATCCTTGAATCAAACGCACTCAAAGTTTTACACAAAACACTTATTTATAGACTCTTAATGAGCAATAAAATAACCCTGGCTCAAAAATGAAAAATAATAACTTATCCAAAAACACAAAATAGTATATTTCTCAAAATCAATTTGAGGCACTTACCCAACAATCTCCACCTTGAATCAAATTCTCTGAACTCACTCATTTTGGTATCCAATCACGACATTGGTCATCTCACCCCTTATAGATGGGGTGGCGATGATGCAAACTTCAACAATAATAAACATGTATCAAGTTCAAACCCTCATCAAACTTGACACGAGAAACTATCTTCTTCTTCTTCTTCACAACATCTTTATTGTCATAAGTTTTCATTATCTTACCTTTAACTTTGAATGGACATGTGTTGACCAAAATAATAATAGAAAGAGAAAAACATGATCATGTATTTATTTGTGCTTCTATACTCAACTAATTCATCTATTATTGTCGTACTATTAACCATGTTAAATTAATGTATCCTTTATTGATTTACTATGTAATTTTATGAACAATAAATTTACATTTAACGTGTCTTGTTAGTTTGGAAATTAGTTTTTTATTAATTATGGTTATGTTGTAAATTTTATTTACATTTGTGATATAATTGACCAAATTAGAGAGTTGTGAGGCCAATCTAACACACGAGATGTAGACCACTCGTGAGAAATGTTATAAAACAACAAAAATTTTGTTTTTTTGTTTTTTTGTTTTTATACAACATATGCATATAACAACGGTTTCATTGAGAAACTATTGTCTAAACTCAACATTTGACGACAATTTTTATGAAAACTATCGTCTACTCGCTATTTATTATTTTGGTACTAGTTTAGAAAATGTATATAAATTATCATTAAATCATAAAAAATTTAACGACTTAAGATTATACAATAATTTAAAAGAATCATTTAATTATTTAATGATGATTAAAAAACAATCGTTAAATATGAATTCTGTACTAGCAGAGAGAATTCGCTAAATCCCAACATAGTTCCAGGTGCACTCCCAAGATTTCAGTGGCTTTTAAAGTATCAAATCGTGTTCTCGTTTAACTTAAAAAAAATCAGAAAAAAATTCAGAAAATGTAACTTGTTTGTATTCCCATTTAACATCATCCGTATGTGTATGTAATACTGAAATTATTTTAAGTGTAACACTATAATTTTACATGTGTTGACTCTAATTTTTAAATGTTATATTTAAATAAATTAAGTGTCACCCAAACAAAACAAATAATATTACATGTGAATGTAAAAAAAGAAAAAACATACTTTTACTAAGTTTAGGTGTCGGATTTTTTACAATACCTTATTCTTTAACTCAAAAAAGAAAAAAATGTAGAAAAAAAAGAAATGATAAATTAAGGGTGGTAATTCGTGTCACGTGTCGTGTTTTGATCGTTTTTTTTTTAAATTTACAGTCAATCCGAACATGACCTGTAACACAATTTTTTTAAAAACCGTAACATGAACATGATACGATCACTTTACAGATTGACACGACACAATATAAAAATGATCCGTAATACGAAACTAATTCATAAACCTGAAATTGACACGAAAATTATATATTTTTATTTAGTCTTTTAAGTTTAGGTGTCGAATTTTAGACAAGACATTATTCTTTAACTCAAAAAAGAAAAAAATGTAGGGGGGAAAAAAAGAAAGGGGTAAATAAAGGAAGCACGAAAAAAAAGGGGCCATGGGCGTCGTAGACCACAATACCATATCAGATCTAGACAATATCGACAGAGTGTTTTGTTTGGTTATAAATACACCCATACACCACTCCTGTTGAATTCGTGCCGTTTCTTCTCTCCTTTCACAAAACCAATCCTAAAGAAGAAGAAGAAGAAGACGAGGAACTTAAAACAACCATTAACTCTTTCTCTATCTCTCTCTTCTCTACTTCCTTCCCTATCCCTAAGGTACCAAGGGACACCCTTCCTTCTCTCTCCTCTCTTCTCTCTCTCTCTCTCCTTGTTGCTATTCTTAGTTGTTTCGTAAAAGTAGTGTTTTTATTTTCCTTTCTTTTCTTTCGCCTTCCTCACTGCATTCTCCTTTTTCCTTCTCTTTCTTCTTTGAGATTTGCTGGTCAGTAGTTCACATTCCTCACAAATCTGAATGAGTTTTTGTTTCTTGTTTCCGAATCACGCAGAAAATGCATGTTTCAATACTCAGATCTGTTGTTGTTGCTTTATTTTTCTTTCTTCATAAAGTAATTTGCGCAGAGATAACTGATTTTATTGAATTTAAATGTTTCTGATCTGTTTCTGTTTATAAACGTTTATTCGATTCAAATCTTGTTATAATTTAAGAAATCATGTAAGAATTTCCCTGATTCCTTGTTAAAATGCTGTGAAAGAGCGGATCTGTTCTGATTGACTTTGATATTAGTTTTACTCTAGATATCTTTTATTTTCTCATAGTAATTGTATCTTGTTAATGAAATGCAACTGACAATTTTTGGACCGTTGATCTGACGAAATCAGAACAAAAAATGGCGTCCCACATCGTTGGATATCCCCGGATGGGCCCAGAAAGAGAGCTCAAGTTTGCGTTGGAGTCATTCTGGGATGGGAAGAGCAGTGCTGATGATTTCAAAAAGGTTGCACCTAATCTGAGATCATCCATTTGGAAATAGATGGCTGATGCTGGGATCAAGTACATTCCCAGCAACACTTTCTCTTACTACGACTAAGTCCTTGACACCACCACAATGCTTGGTGCCGTCCCCCCGAGATATGGCTGGAACGGCGGTGAGATCGGTTTCGACACTTAGTTCTCCATGGCCAGAGGAAACTCCTCTGTTCCGGCTATGGAAATGACCAAGTGGTTCGACACCAATTAGTAAGTGCCTTTACTTGCTTGCTATTAGTACAAGTACAACTACTCATGAGTAATTTTTTTTTCTTAATAAATTATGATTCTAAATTCTTATTGTTTAACTGAGTTGATTTGGTGATGAATTGATGATGCATCCAGCCATTTCATCATCCCAGAGTTGGGCCCCAATGTCACCTTCTCCTACGCCTCCCACAAGGCCGTCGATGAGTACAAGGAGGCTAAGTCGGTATATTTTCAATTTTATTGTTTAATAATAATATTGAATGCTATTCATGTATTTCTATGAAACATTGTGTATTGTTTTCTCTTATGTGTGTTCATTGAAAAGGAAAAACAAGAAACTGATGATGCTGAATTGGTCTGTTGGTTGGAAATATTTAATTGCTTTTTTAACTTGTTTATATATATAGCTTACTGAGGCATGTATATCATCGGTTGGGAAGTGGTCTTATTTTGGGCTCATAGTAGCGTTGTAGTTGATAGTTGATGTAGAACAGAGAGAGAGAGCGGTTGGGAAGTGGTCTTATTTTGGGCTCATAGTAGTGTTGTAGTTGATAGTTGATGTAGAACAGAGAGAGAGAGAGAGAGAGAATAGAAATTAGAGACAAGGTGGGAGATTTTAGAATTTCGAGAGAGAAAGAAGAGCCCAATAGAGAATAGGAATATTGAATATCATCAAACAAATTTATAATAACAAACGCATATACAAACAACATGCAAGAAATTTAGTATGAAAATAATGAACATAGTGAGGTCTGTTTATAGATAGACAAATCCTAAAGCAAATCTAATTGCTAATAATAATCAAACTCAAGTAAATCCTAAATAATCCAATATATTATCATTATAACAATATATAACTTAAATAAATCCTAAATAATCTACAGATAAACGCATGTTTTAAATTCCTAATTATTTATCTTTGTTCCTTCCTCATCAGTAGTCCTTGTAGAGGTTTTTTAACTTTATGTCAAAGGAAGATGATATCCTGTTAAATACTTCACAAAATTTTGCCTGTGTTTTATATTCCATCGGTTATCTGCCTATTAAACTTAGAACCTCTTTGCATATAATGCAGATTGGAGTGGACACTGTTCCGGTCCTTATTGGCCCAGTGTCATATCTTTTGCTCTCCAAACCAGCAAAGAGCATAGGGAATACCTTCTCTTTTCTCTCTCTTCTTGACAAAATCCTCCCTATCTACAAGTAATAACCTCCCCAGAGCTCTCATTTGTTAGTCTGAATGTATGTAATTGCAAATTTATACCACGCTTTCTTATTACGAATGCCTTTTTAGGGAAGTTATATCAGAGCTTAAGGTAGCTGGTGTAACGTGGATTCATTTCGACGAGCCCACGCTGGTATTGGACCTGGATTCGCATAAATATGAAGCATTTAAAAATGCATATGCTGCACTAGAATCAACTCTATCCGGCTTAAATGTGCTCGTTGAGACCTACTTTACGGATGTTACTGCTGAGGCATACAAGACTATTTCTGAATTGAAGGGAGTCACAGCATATGGATTTGACTTTGTTCGTGGAACTAATACAATTGATCTGGTTAAGGGTGGATTCCCCCACGGAAAATACCTTTTTGCTGGAGTGGTTTATGGAAGGAACATCTGATTCGCATAAATATGAAGCATTTTAAAATGCATATGCTACACTAGAATCAACTCTATCCGGCTTAAATGTGCTCGTTGAGACCTACTTTACGGATGTTACTGCTGAGGCATACAAGACTATTTCTGAATTGAAGGGAGTCACAGCATATGGATTTGACTTTGTTCGTGGAACTACTACAATTGATCTGGTTAAGGGTGGATTCCCCCACGGAAAATACCTTTTTGCTGGAGTGGTTGATGGAAGGAACATCTGGACCAACGATCTCGATGCTTCTCTTAGCACATTGAAATCTCTCGAGGGCATTGTTGGCAAAGGTATTTTACTTGGCCTACTCTGTTATGGAAAATTTTGGTATGAAGTTTAATTTGTCAAGGTGCATATGCTAATCGTTCTTTCATCCACACAGATAAACTTGTTGTGTCTACTTCTTGCTCGCTTCTTCACACTGCCGTGGACCTAGTTAATGAGACTAAGCTGGACAAGGAAATCAAGTCATGGCTTGCTTTTGCTGCTCAAAAGATTGTTGAGTTTAATGCCTTGGCCAATGCTTTGGCCGGTCAAAAGGACGAGGTAAACCTTTTTTTTTTTTGGATACTCTAAGGCAACTAGAATATCTTATAACAACAGATTGTCATCACACATCACATTAGCCACTTAATTTGTTCAGTCTTTCGAGGGAAGGCATATAATGCGTTCAGTTTTTTCTTTTTTCAGGCATATTTCTCCAACAATGCTGCAGCTCAGGCTTCACGTAGGTCCTCCCCAAGAGTGACTAACGAGGCTGTCCAAAAAGCAGTGAGTGCTTCATTTTCACTTCTTATTTGTTTTAAGCTGGTTGTAAAATCAGTGTGCACTTTGTACTAAGAGGTGGATTTTGTTGCATAACAGGCTGCTGCTTTGAGGGGTTCTGATCATCGTCGAGCAACCAATGTAAGTACCAGACTTGATGCTCAACAGAAGAAGCTTAACCTTCCAATCCTCCCAACTACCACCATTGGGTCCTTCCCTCAAACCATTGACTAAGAAGGGTCCGCCGTGAATACAAGGCCAATAAGTGAGTGAGCTATTGATGCTCTTATTTTTCTAACAGATGTAAAGTTGGTGTGAATTTTTCTCTAAGAATCGGCACTGTTCTCCTTAGGATTTCTGAGGATGTGTACGTCAAGGCCATTAAGGTGGAAATCAGCAAAGTCGTAAAGCTCCAGGAGGAGCTCGACATTGATGTCTTGGTTCACGGAGAGCCTGAGGTGAGCTTGATGTGATTTTAATTAGGGGGCAATCCTTTGTTTATAGAGCTTCAGCTAATATGGTAGATTTTCCATGGCAGAGGAACGATATGGTTGAGTACTTTGGAGAGCAGTTGTCCGGGTTTGCATTTACAGTCAATGGTTGGGTGCAATCTTATGGATCTCGTTGTGTGAAGCCACCGATCATCTATGGTGATGTTAGCCGCCCCAACCTAATGACTGTCTTTTGGTCCTCCGCTGCTCAGAGCTTTACTGCTCGCCCAATGAAGGGAATGCTTACAGGCCCAGTCACCATTCTTAACTGGTCCTTTGTCCGAAATGACCAGCCAAGGTATTTAATATTTATTTCTCATAATCCATAAGAAAAATAAAATAAAATAAAAGGAAACATACCTAGTTTAGTTTGTTGGTTGATTCTTTTATCAGAAATAGTTTAAAATGATTATTTTTCTATGCGCAGATTTGAAACCTGCGACCAAATTGCTTTGGCTATCAAGGATGAAGTGGAGGATCTTGAGAAGGCTGGTATCAATGTGATCCAAATTGATGAGGCTGCTTTGAGAGAAGGTTTGCCTCTTAGGAAGTCTGAGCAAGCTTTCTACTTGGATTGGGCTGTCCACTCCTTCAGGATCACCAACTATGGCGTCCAGGACACTACACAGGTAATATTCCTCCACAATTTGATTTTTGCTTTTATTTTTTATTTTTTATTTTTTTTAAAATCTATTTACCATGTTGGATTATTTGGATGAATCTAATATTTGTAACCCGCATACAGATCCACACTCACATGTGCTACTCCAACTTCAACGACATTATCCACTCAATCATCGACATGGATGCTGATGTGATCACCATTGAGAACTCGCGTTCTAATGAGAAGCTTCTGTCTGTCTTCCGTGAGGGGGTGAAGTATGATGCTGGAATTGGGCCGGGTGTGTATGACATCCACTCTCCTAGAATACCATCAACTAAAGAGATTGCTGACCGCATCAACAAGATGCTTGCCGTGCTTGAGACCAACATTTTATGGGTTAACCCCAACTGTGGTCTCAAGACTCGCAAATACTCTGAAGTCAAGCCAGCACTCAAGAACATGGTCGATGCCGCCAAGCTCCTCCGCACCTAGCTCGCCAGTGCCAAGTGAGTGATGTGAGGAAAAAGGCTGTGGATTGAATTGGGAAAGATGACAAGCAAAAAAAAAGAAAAAAAAAGTCTTCTCTTATTGGTCTAATAATTGTGTGATGGCATATTTAGTTGCCTAATATGCTCTTGAGGGCAATTTATTTCTTTTTTCCCCTTTTTCTCAGTTCATTTTATAGTTTGTATTTTTGGGCCGCTGCCTCCTCATCTCTTTTAAAGGCATCAAGCTGCTTAAGTGTATTTGATCGATGATAAATGAAGAAAATATCATTTCGAGTTTGTGCATTTTATACTATTGACTTTTGAAGTTCTCCGTTCTTTAGTGTGTTTTTTTTTTTTTGGCTGAAAATTCTCTCTTCTTTAGTCGGTGTTAGAGAAACTAGACTTGGTGTTGGAACAGAGTCAGGGTTTCTAGATTTGACCCTATAGGAATGCATATTTGATTATAATAATACAACGCAATATAATATAATACAAACTATTAAATATGATATACTAGCCATAGACGCACATTGCAGTAGAAAATAATTGTTTTTTAGAAGTTAATAATTTGTATACAATATAAATAGATTATTTATCTGTATTTATACATGAATATAT
>NW_010363907.1:0-1654 GCF_000414095.1 Morus notabilis | reverse complement strand
TATATACAAAATATATATGTATAAAATATTTTCATATAAAATTATTTATAATATATATATACAATTCTTTTTTCTTTGCTGTCATGTTCTTCTATTGTCAGTGAAGCTCTATTGCCTTAGGGTTAGATCCTCTTCTCTTTTGATCTTCTACAATTTCTTGTTAAATTTTGTTGCAGAATTTTGGAACTTTAATTCTGATTTCTTAATTTTGGAGAGTCAAATTTTGGACTGGTTCCCAATTACGATTAAATTCTTCCCTTCCTTTCTTTTTTTTTTTTTTTGCGCTTATCTTTTCTATTTCTTTAACTGATTAAATTTCTGTTTTAATTAATGATTTTTTTGGCCCAAGTTTGATCCTTTTCATCCTGATTAAACAGCTTTTGGGCTTATCTTTTCTGTTTCTGATTAAACTTAAGTTTTAGGGAGAAAGAGAGAAATAGACCAAGATTTGAGATAAATTAAAATTAATAGGTTAATAGTTTACATAAGTTAATAAATATGTTAAATTACTGTTTTCATCCATAACTTGTCTGGTTATAAACCATAACTTGACAAGTTATTCACAGTTTTGTCCATAACTTGTCTGGTTATGAACCATAACTTGACAAGTTTGTCCATAACTTATCTGGTTATGAACTATAACTTGACAAGTTATGGCCTATTAATTTCTATAACTAAAAATTGGTCTATATACTTTCTTAAAGTTTTCATATTGACCTATTTTCTACTATTTCCGTAAGTTTTAATTAGTGATTTTTTTTGGCCCAATTTGATCCTCTTCATTTCCTTTTAATTTTCTCGGCAACCAATTTTTTGGCCCAAGTTTGATCCTTTTCATTCTAAATAAAGAGGTTTTTTCTTTCTCAAATTTTTACCTTGAATGACGAAATAAATGACGAAACCAGAAGACCAATTGCCCTTTTCAACGCTTTCAGTCTGTTGGGTTTCTGTTTTATTCTTCATTTTATGTAGATGAGGACCTTGTAGTGTAGAGACAGTCCATAAGTAGATTAAATAGTTGGGTTTTTTTTTCTCTGGTGAAATCTCTGCTTTCTGAACCACAAAAAATGCCATCTGAAATAATGGAACAAAGAGGCGTACCCGCCTCCTCCCACTTCTTTGAAAAAATTTGTTTTCCTTCTAAGGTACTTATTATTTTATGAAGTTCTCTTTTTTTTAATCCATATATATATATATATTTATGAAGATCCTCTTCACTAAAGCCTTGGAATAAGTAAAGGTGACAACACACAAAGGAGTAAAAAATCTAGACCAAAAATAAAAGACTATCAGGTGAATTGAAAGATAGGAGAAGAACAACACCAACAGAGCAATAAAAACTGTAATTTATGGTAAGAGTAAGTAAAGGAAGAAACAGAGCAATAAGAAAATGATGAAGAATGTTATGAGAGGACAAAAATAAGACAACAGAATATTTGTCTTTTTTTTAATAGTTTTTTTTCCCTCTTATGAAACAGCAAAAACAGGATGATGGAGCTAAAGCTCAACGTAAAAAAGGAAGCTCAAGACACCTATAAAGAGGTTTTCAATAAAACAGTCAATATGGAAAAAAATAATAATTCACCAAGCTTCATGCACTAACTCAGGTTACAAAATTATATACGCATTGGGAGGAAATTGATAATCATGTGCA
>NW_010363906.1:0-1186 GCF_000414095.1 Morus notabilis | reverse complement strand
CAGACAAGAGGTAAAAGTCAATAAGATCTGAGCTTAGAGCTGTGATTTAGTGATGGATGAAGGCTAGGATTACTGAATTCCCCTCGGTTGCAACTCTGACCATGATTTGCTATACGATTGTTGTAGCAAAGTTCATCTAGTCAACCTAAAATTCTACATAATCATCTTCCGACAGATTTATGCTTGTAATTCCTTAAACCAAACCAACATATTCCTATGTGTTTTAGTTTACAAATCTGACGTTAACATCAATTTTAATGGGTTGTACAAGATAATAGTATATTCCTATACTATCTCTTACATTATCCAAGCTAGATCTAACTCAACCAACCTTTCCAAAATTAGCTTAAGTTTGTGTTTTCTTACTAAATGATGGCCTGTCACTTAATAGAAAGTAAACAATAAATATGCTTGAATAAACCAGATGAAAATTACATTATCAATCAAAATAGCAAATAGATCTTCATTGCAACTTTGGTTCCATCAATAATCCTAGCTAAGGAATTTAGCTCATGTTTAGTTCAACAAAATCAGAATTAATAACAAATAACAGATCCATAAGGTCTCGGAAAGTAAATACAGAGAGAAGGAGAAAACAGCTAAGCTAGAATCTGAGGTTAAAAACCCCTGTGTATCCGTGCTGTACTCTTCTTTTCTCCAGCTCCAGCATCCAAAATCTCCTGTACTCTCTTCTGTCTCCGTTTTCAGCTCTTCCAGGAATTCTGTGCGCCTCTACTCATTTCTCTCCTCTTTTCTCGCCCTTCTGTACTATAGTCTTCTTTTCCTTTATATACTCAGGCATGTTGAGGTGCCCTAGTGACAAGTGTAAGCATGAGAGTCATGATGGATGGTCCCCCCTCCTGGTGCTCTTACAGTTATCCCGTCAGTGCTTGGACCACAACCAGTGCTAAAAGACAAACTGCACCAGCTTGCTAATTTTTGGCTGCTCCTGCTTTTGCTGTGACTTTGCAGCAGCAATGCCATGGCATTGGGGGCATTTCATCATTTGTGTTTTCCACCGTGCTTTTCTCACCAAAAGCCTACGTCAGCACCTCCTAAGGAGATCATGCACTAAGTTCCCAGGGTCAATGCAATGAGTTGAATTGAGGAATAACTTCAAAATATAGCAAGATTTAACATAAATAACAACTTTCTGCCACACGGAAAAAGATTAATAAATGCTATT
>NW_010363905.1:0-470 GCF_000414095.1 Morus notabilis | reverse complement strand
TTTTACTGTAGCAAAACTCAAATTTTAAACTCGAATCAGTGAAGTGAACATAGCCTAAGTTCCTAAGAGAAATTTTGCTACAATGACAACTCTAAAAAATAAAATTACCAAAATAATCTTTCATTTTTATACCGAGGACCTTAATAAAGCGATGTGAAAAGTAGAACACGTACAAGGGGTAGTCATTTTACAAATTAAAATTTAGGAGTTACTCCTGTAAGATCAGAAAAATAAAATTACTGATAGTTGTATTTTTTTCAGTCATTTTCAACCATCATATCTGTATCAAAAACTGTAATTTTGTTTGGAGTTATTTTTGTTTCTATTTTTCACGTTTTTTGAGAAAGAAAAAACGAAAACGGAAAGAAACGGCGTTTGGCATAATTAAAGACAAAAAACGGAAATGAAAACGATTTTTTTGGTTTAGTGTAAATTGAAAGAGAAATGAAAAATGACTTTTAGTCGTTTTT
>NW_010363904.1:76955-100286 GCF_000414095.1 Morus notabilis | reverse complement strand
CGGACTCCCACAGAGCAGATCGGGAGAAGAGGGTCTGACGAGCTACGTCGACACTGGTGAAGGGCAGAAAACAGAGAAGAGAGAAAATGGAAATGAGAAAATGAAAACGAGTTTAATTCATTTTCAGAAATGTAATAGTTTTTGGGAAAAATCCAAAAATGTTTTTGTTTTCAATTTTGGTAAAGTGTTGCACCAAACGCACTCTTTCTTCCGGTTTAAATTTTTTATTCTCAGAAAATGTAAAAAACAGAAACAAAAATGGAAACAAACAGGCCCAAATTGTTTCTAAATGTATATGCATTAGAGACAAAATCGTTTGTCTCTAAAACATGATACTTTGGTCTAACTCCAATGACTAATTTTCGTCCAAAATATTGCTTTTTGAGGCGAAATTTCATCACTATGGAGACAAATATTTTAGTCCCTAAAAAAAGATTTTTAGAGGTGAATTTAAAATTAGTCTCAAATACTTTCAAAGACCACTTTTTAGAGATTAAATATGACGAAATAAATTTTTTATCTCTAAGGCTTCATTTGGAAGCTATATCCTGACTCAGGATTCTGGGTCACGTGGGAGAATCCACGTTTGGTGGCCCAAAATCTATGGCCTGACCCAGAATCAAAAGAGAGGCTTTTGAGATCACTTGGATCCGGATTCCAAAATTAGGGGGGGCCTGATTCAGCTCGTTCCCAAATCAGAGCTGTGCTCCCCCCGAGTAATGGTTTTTCCCCTCCTGAGTAATGACCCCCACCCACCCCAACGCACTCCCACCAACCAATTTTCCCTTGGCAAGAGAATCTCCAACTTTCACTGTTACTTCACGCGTGAGTTTGCAGAGCATCCTAGCTTTTTGATTTTTCTCCTCTCTTTTCTTGCGTTGTTGACTCCTCTTCCCTGTGGACTCCTCTTTGCATTTACATCCCAACCCACGGTGGATCCCTCTTCTGGTGTTCATGAGAAATGCTTCAAGTGCTCAAGTGAAGCCGAACAATCGACGAAAGCTGCACATTCGGTACCAATTTCACCGATACTACGAAGGTAAGCCCATTTGCTTGCTTCACCGGAGAGGAAATAGATGGGGGTTTTAGAAAAGTACTACATCTGTCTTTGGAGCTCTGCCGGTGGTGTCCTCCATCTCCTCGTCAGACTCGAATCAGGTAAGGGTATGTAATCCTCACTTTATTTTCAGATTTCTGCGTAAATATCATTACCTGGAATAGGAGATGTTCAAAGGGCAACATGTGTGGTTTTTCTCTGGTTCATGTTTTTCCAACATCCTGCTTTTTCGTTATTTTTTGTGTTTCTATGGTGTGTACATATCAGGAAGTGGATTGATTTATGGCCGATTAGTTTTTTGTATGTCACGAGAGGATTTTGCTTCCTCTGTTTTAACTTTGCCGCTTATGTTGATGGATTTTCTAGATCTTTTTAGTGAATATTCTGGATCTGATTTGAGATTTTAGTGGTAGAAGAATAGTCGGTATGGGTTGATTGTGAAGTGTGATTTCTCTTCCTCTTTCGCTTTGCTTCTGCATGCCATTCCCTTATGGCTTGCGTTACAAGAGCCTACAGAGGAAGGGTAAACATAACTGTGACTCTGCAAACAGCATGAAAAAGATCAGTGAAATTGCCGAGTGTAAGTTTTTCATAATCTTGCTGAGTGTTCTACTCATGTGAATATGACTACTATATTATGATAACTCTCCCTCTCATTTTCAAGTTTTATTTTCTATAATCTTCCCGAGTTTTGTTTAGTATTAGATGGTTTTTTTCTCTTGTGTCGTACGGTGGTGGACTATTTTTTTTAAATGGTCGGTCACTTCTCTTTCATGTTCTTGTTTGTGAATTTTGTATTGGTTTCACTTCTTCGTGGTTTGAAGCTTGTGCCCTATTTTTGAACGCATTGGACTCCTCTTGCTTGTCCTATGCGTATGTAGATGCCTAAGAAAAACCCCGAGGAGAGGCCGTTGTATTGAAATCCTGCAGCAGAGGAGTTTCTACTTTAGCGTCTATACGAATACAATGACATACACCACGGGAAGATACCAGATACTCGAGAGTACAACCAATGGGCTGCTCGGATGGCCACTTTTTTCGATGGATACGTACTCGACGGTGAGCGACTGATGGAGAAACGCCGCCGACTTGGCAACCTTTACTCAGCGTATAAAGTACTGCAAAACCATACTGGAGTAGGGTGGGATCCTATTACCAAAACTTTTACATGCTCGGATGAACTACAGACATCTCTTTCTAAGGTAATATGTGTGATTCATTGTGCCTCCACTAGTGATAATGTGCTAGAGGTTACACTTTCGTAGGTAAGTGTAAGAAACTTACCAATTTCATTCTAATTTTATTAGAGACATCGTGAAGCGAAAACGTTGTTCACACACGGTTTGAGCATAATGAGACGTACTTGGCGGCCATATTCCCTTCAAGAGTTATGGCATCCGGTTCAGCCACATATCACTATGTCACCCATGTAGAGCCAACGGCTGTTGTTGCTGCTGGGGATGAACAACCACAACCTCACCAGAATGCTCCTTCCCAAAACAATGATGATGATGAGATGCCTACTGAGCTTCGTAACCACATGGAAAGTTTTGCAAGGCGGACGACATCCAATATTGCCTCATCATCTCGGGTGATAAGAAAGAAACAGACGCGAGCACGCAAATCCAATGACAGTTCACGGGAGGAGATGCTTGAATTCGTTAGGGACATGCGCAACGATTTGCGAGAGGACATTCGTTCAAGCAAAGAGACCTAACCGAGTAACAACACTGTGAATGGACCAAATGAAATGGATATGATCATAGCATCACTCAAGGAAATGGGAGTTGATCCGCGTACGTACACCCATGCGTTTGAAAAAATAATGGCGTCCCCCACGTGACGGGCAGCCTGGCATAAATTGGATGAACCCGTTAGGATGGTTATTTTAAACGACTTTGTTGATGTGCCAAAAACCCCTATCCATGTCAGGTGCCTAATCCATATAGTCAGCCGCCACATAACTTCTCTCCCGGACCGAATCTATACACCCAGCTGCCACAGTCCTTCCCTCAGCCATCAAACCCCTATAGTCAGCCCCCTAACCCATACCACTAGCCTCCACCAGCCTACCAGCCACCACCAACCTTCAATCCACCTAGCTCGTAGATGGCTAGTATGATGTTTCTATTTATGAACTTAATTTGGATTAAATGGTTGATTTTCCCTTGCTTTTAGAGCACAGATTAATGTAGCCTACCATGTTGTCATGTGTAAGCGAGATTTCGAGACTATTGTTGGTGTACCAGTTTACTCTCATTCTTTGTTGTATGAGATTGTATTATATACGATTGTTGTAGCCTATGTTGCTATATTCTATTAAATGGTGGTTTTTTCATTATTAACTATTGAATGAGAATTTTTTATTATTCACTGTTCCTCTTCTTGGGTGCTCCGAAAATGGAGCACATGGCAGGTTCGTTCACTTGGTAAGGGAGCTGCTAATGATCTGGAGTTGGAGCATCAGCAGCCGGGGTTAGGGCTAGGGACAGGGGGTAGGGGGCTGCTGATGCTCTGATTTCAGAGCATAGCAGCCCCCGTTATGGCTAAGGACATAGGGCTACTGATGCTCTGATTTCATAGCACAACAGCCCCCGTTATGGCTAAGGACAGGGGGCTGCTGATGCTCTGATTTCATAGCACAGCAGCACCCGTTATGGCTAGGGACTGGGGGCTGCTGATGCTCTGATTTCATAGCACAGCAGCCCCCGTTATGGCTAGGGACGGGGGGGCTGCTGATGCTCTAATTTCATAGCACAGCAGCCCCCGTTATGGCTAGGGACGGGGGGCTGCTGATGCTCTGATTTCAAAGCATCAGCAGCCGGGGTTAGGGACAGGGGACAGGGGGCTGCTGATGCTATCGGATGCTCACCTCCATTAACGTTCATTCTAGACATTGAACAAGAGTGAAACCATGCCCATAATGATATTGTCACTACGAGGGTTTTTATTTAATGACAATATTGATGATATGTGTTAAATTGCAGAAACAACAGGATGCAGCCCGAAAATGAGGAACGCGATAGAACGGCCTCTGTAAGGCGTCGACAGAGATTTAAGGCCACAATAGGCGTTGCTATGGCTGCAGCCACTTATTTGGCTACTAACACTGTAAGAAGGCCGATGCACAATTCGTCATTAAGGGGCATGGACAAGGTAAATGAGCTGTTAGCAAACAGCAATGAGAATGCAATGTTCAACAAAGTGCGTATGGGACCGCGTGATTTTATGATACTATGTGAAATGCTAACTGATAAAGGGTTGCTACGACCCTCATATAACATGAGCGTACCTGAACAATGATTTGTGTTCTTAACAATCATTTCACAAAGCCAAAGTAATCGTGAATTACAAGACGCATGGCAACATTCAGGGGAGACAATATCACGTGGGTTTACTGAAGTCTAAGATGCTATTTGTGAATTAGAAGAAGAATTCATTAAGCCCCCAAAGTATGACAATGTGCCCAAATTCTTACGTGCCAAGCGTCAGAGATATGGTACATGGTTTGACGTAAGTTGTGTTGCTCATTTTCGTATTATTTTTAATTATATATCATTGATATTCTTAATCATACATCGATAATTATGTTTATAACTTTTGTTTCAAATGGTCAGGACTGTGCAGGCGCACTTGACAGTACTCATATACCTTGCACACCAATTGGTGTTCCTAACCTAGCGACATATCAAAATAGAAAGGGTGTGAACTCGCAGAACATATTGGCAGCCTGTTCATTTGATATGAAGTTCACATACATATTATCCGGTTGGGAAGGTTCAGGCCACGATGCTCGAGTGCTCACGGATGCGCTTAACAATCATAGGTAGAAGTTCCAACGTATCGCACCAAGTTACACTTACATGTTCGTACTTATGTCTATTTATTGTTAACGACCTTCAATTTGCAGCCTAATTTGGATATGCTACACAGGAAAATACTATCTTGTTGATGCCGCGTATGCGAACAATGATCGTTTTCTCGCTCCGTACAGAGGGGGGACTTACCATTTGCCTGATTACAGAAGGAGAAGTGGTGGTTTTCGGGGACCTAGGGATATTTTTAACTACAAACACTCATCATTGAGAAATTGCATAGAGCGAACATTTGGGATATGGAAGGCTAGATTCCCTATCCTAAGGCAGCCTAATAATACATATCCAATGGATAAACAAGTAAAAATTCCAGTTGCCTGTGCAATATTACATAATTTCATTCACATGGTTAATGAGGGGGATCCGCTTCTAAGTCAATACGACCGGGATGGTGTACCTGTAAGTGAAATAGATCCAAACAATGTAGATGAATTTGATGACGATGACACTGATGATAATGTCCCTGAAGGGCCAGTTGTAACAGGAGGTAGTGTTAGTCGTACAGAGATGGGTCGTTTTAGGGATCGCCTTGCGAATGAAATGTGGGTGGAATACCAGGGAAGCCGTGAGATACACGGTTGATATATGAAAAATTTCCGTGAAGCAGAGGAAGTGCTCAGAATTTATACCCTGCTGGTGAACCGGTTGGCGTGTTAGCTGCAACTGCATTGTCAAATCCCGCATATGAAGCAATTCTTGATTCTAACCCAAGCAGCAACTCTTCTTGGGAATTAACGAAGGTAATTTAAAATTTTGGCTATTGAGTTTTGTCACGTTCTTGCTTTGTTTGAGTATAGTTGGACTTTGATTTTGGGGAATGCATGATGTGGATGTTCTTGATAATGTGGATTTGTACTTTGTGCTCTCTAGGAAATACTACTTTGCAAGGCTATTTTCAGAAATGAGCTTATTGTTCGCCGGGTATTTTTATATTTGAATCACTGTGGTTGTGGAAGAAAGTATTGCCGAGAACAAGCTGCATATTTGGTTTAGATACAAGATATACCATTACAGCAGGTTGGGCTATTATGGTCTGTCCACTAGATATGCATTTGAACCCATTTCCGTATGAAGATCCACTGGCCTTCAATCCTTGGAGATGGGAGGTAAGCCATTTATGACAAGCATATATATATATATATAGGTAGATTTGATCTTAACGTTTTTTCCTTGCTTGTGTGGAAAACATGGTAACATTCCAGGGAGTGGAATTAAATGGCGCTACAAGCCATTTCATGACTTTTGGCGGTGGCATGAGGTTCTGTGTTGGAACTGAGTTTACAAAGGTGCAAATGGCAGTGTTTCTTCATTGCTTGGTAACAAAGTATAGGTAAGATTGTGTTTCAATATTACAGAGAGAGAGACGAGAGACTAATTAGATATTTGAACCTTTTTCAGATGGAATGCAATTGGAGGAGAAAACTCCTGGTTAACAATCTCCAGATGGTTTCCATGTCCAAATGATGGTAAATGATAAAGGAGAAAGGGAACATCATGAAGCTTAAACATGATCAAGATCCAAATGCATGAAATAGGAAGTCAAATTTTATGGCCAACTGGAGAAAAAAGATTACCCCTTGCTGTTAGGCGTAATGCTTGGTTTTATAGGCATAATTTTCAGGTGTTACAACAGAAATCAGCTATACTCGTTCATACATTTTCTGATATTGCATAAACATATTCAAACACTATGCTATGTGTAAATGTGGAAAACTTGTTATCAGTTTTTACAGGTTAGCTTAAGTGTTTCTTAAGCACACTTTTTATATGTGTGTGTATTAATTTGTAATGTTTATGTTGATATCAAGAGAGAAGTGTACAGGACGATAAATAAAAATTAGAATGGCATTTGCCTCACGATTTGTACTTTGACGATTTGTACTTGAGTTTCTATTACAATGGTAATACATTTTTCCTTATTGACATAATATGCAACCAGTAGAAACAAATTTACACCTAACGTATCTACATGGCCAAAAGATGGTTATTATTGTTGACATGATTCAAAATCAACAAATAACACAACCAAACACTAGTTCGAATCATGATTCAGGTTAGAATCAGAATCATGCACACATTCAAACAAAAGTTGGAATCATCATGAATCATGATTCTGAATCCAAAGACTCAAATCACCCTGATTTCAATCCTTATACCAAACGGGCACTTAGTGGCTTCAGAAGCTTCTAGTATGTCAGTAAATTGCCAACTTATCACAAGTTGATTTGCTTCTTGACGCTTCCGTTCGGATAAGACTTGTAGAAAAAATGCGCAGCAACTTGGATAAGCTTTCTAGAGCAATCGAAGAGCTTTCTTGACAATTTTCATGAGTCGGTGATGACTCTCAACACTAAAGAACAAAAGAGAAAACAAGAAAACTTGAAGCTGAAACTCACTAGACCTTAACACAAGCGGAAGAGTACTAACATGCGTTAAGCAAGATAACATCAAGTGAGCAATTAGAAATTTAAGTTAGGTAAGATACTGTTACTAACTTTCAGACTGCAATAAGAAATGATGTGCAGAACGCTGTGTTAAACCCACAAGTGAGCCAACACATGAATCTTAAAGTTAAGAAATGAAAAAGAATTGAAAACATTAATTTTAGGGTTTTAGAAATAATCAGAATAAAAAACGGACGAAAGATGGGTCTAGAAGGTCGAACTGAGAAAATTAGGGTTTCGACTGATTTAAGTGGACCGAGTCAAAATTTGTTGACCAAGAGTTGATCAAAACGTCACTCTCGAAAAGTTAGTCAAGAATGGTCAAAGTTGACCAACTGTCCGAGAAACGCAGATAAAACGCACACTTGACATAAAATTAAGGTGAAGCAAAATAAGATAATTATTAAATGATCAATAGTTGGGATTTAAAGTAACTTTTTAGATGAAGGACTGAGACCATGCCACTTTCTTAGTGAGATGGCCGGCCAAGCTTGTACAAGAAGCCAAGAAGAGATATTTTTGGTGAAATTTGGTGAAATTTTACAAAAAGGTCCCTCAAAAGTACCAAAATAGCATTTTAGTCCTCCCACTTTTTTAAGTCCGGTTTTTAAGAGATAAAAATATCCCCAAATGTTCATTTTTCATGTCAAGAACCTTGGGTGTTCATCCAAGAGAGAGAAGAAGAAAAAAATTACCAAAAGTAAAGAAAGGCAAGTTTTAAGCGGGAATCGATCGAACCACCAAGGATTGGTGATTCCGGAGTTTTTTCTTCATTCTTCTAAGGTGAGATTTCAATTTTTCTCTCTTTTTTCTAACCTTGGCCGAATGGTTTGGATGTGGTAGAGAGTATGGAGAAAGTTTGCTAAGTTGATGATTGAATTTCAATTGATAAAGGAATTGAAAACTTAGTGATTATGTTTCTAGGAACTTTTAAATATGAAAATCCTTGTGAGAAATTTGATGGAACCCTAGAGAATGGTTTCTAAGTTGATTAAATTGTATGAGAAAGATTGTTAGTTATGTTAGAAGATGAAGTAATGGATAAAACGAGCTAAAGTTAGCTCAGAAAACATAGAATAATAAGGCGAAACTCCGCCGAAATTTAGTTTGAGAATTTGAGATTAAACCTAGTTTTAGTTCAAGAATTTGAGGCTAAACTTGATTTTAGTTCTAAATAGAAACTTTAAACTATTTTCTTAGAAAAAAACACTACATAACTGTTAAAATAGTTTTGGTGCTGAATATAGGAGTTCGCTGAAGAACTCGAAGTATCATATCATAAAAGTATGTCAATTTCAGACTTTGCTAATAAAAAGTAAGGTAATCAGGATTCAATAAACCTAATCTTTAAATTAGAAACAAAGTTTTACAATCCTTAAGATAAGAAAAGAGAAAGCGAGCCATAAATAGAGAAGTTAGACTTTCTTTCAAGCTTGCTAAAATAGAATAGCAAGTGATAGTTAATCTCACACTCTTAATGGGTGTTCATTCTTAGAAGCAAGAAAGAAAGGGAACAGACTCTTTGGCGAATAGAGGATTCCACTTCCTAAATTAAGTAAGTAGGAATCTCGCATACAGTATAAATAGATTTTAAAATAAACAGTACACATGAATTATATGTGTTTAAGTACATTTAATGTTATAGTATGCTATGTTATGTCATACTGCATACACTTAAGCTAGGCACATGAATTATATGTGTTTGAATACATTTAATGTTATAGTATGCTATGCCATAAAAATTTTATGTTGCGTTATATAAATTTTTAATGTCCATGAGTATTGGACTAGAAATTAATTAAATAATTAACAATTCATATTAGTAGGGTAAAATAACAATTTTTGCCATAAAAGTTTTCTTTATAAACTAATTAAGAATACTCCAATTTGCTTCATAACCTTTATTAGTCTATGTCACTTTGTCATTGATGACGTGTAGCTTCTATCTCTCTTTCTCAAGTCAAAACTGAGAAGGAAGAAAAAAGTTCTGAAAGTGTTGGTGCTAAATTTAGGGAATTTGTTGTGTATTGGGAAAATTAAGAAAATCAATTACGTTGTTATTTGGTTGGGAAAGTCTATGGTAGGGCTGTACTTTTTCCCTACCTTAAAAATAATCGTAAAAGATTGAACTTCTTCCTCTTGGAATAAACAAATTCCATCTTCTTCGGCTCCGGCTACGCTTTGGCATCCTTGGAATTGACACTCTTCGGCGTCGGCCTCGTCATCTCCGACGACAATAGTTTGATCGTCATATTTCTCTCTCTCTTCACGTTTAGTCTCTCTCTTTTCTCTTTGGGGGCGTTTGGAACTCGTTTTAAAATGATTTTGTTTTTTGTATGAAAATGAAAATGAAAACATTTTCAATCTGAGACATAAATCATTTTTAAAAATACGTTTGGTAATTTTATCAAAAGATTATTTTTAGTATAAAAAACTCATTAATGTCTCTCTTTCTTTCTTTCTACTCGAGAGAAAAGAAAACGAAAATAAAAATAAAAAACGACTAAAAATCATTTTTTATTTCTCTCTAATTTTTTACTAAATTAAAAAATTATTTTCATTTCTGTTTTTTTATTTTTATTACGCCAAATGCAGTTTTAAAAACGTTTTTTTTTTTTTTTTCAAAAAACGTAAAAATTAAAAACAGAATTAATTCCGAACATGGTCTTTATTTCTTCCTTGATAAGTTTCCTTTTTTTTTCAGCGCAATTTTCGTGCTCTCTAACACGATCAGTTAAAGGTCAAATTGGATTCAGTGCAAGACCCGAAATCAATTCAAAGTCGGAAGAAACAAACTGCTCCTTTTTTTTTCGTGTGTTTGGTTGCTGACATACTGCAAGAAAACCCAAGATTTACTAATTGCAACAAATGAAAAATCCTCTTAATGCTTCGGACAGGTCTTTTAAGATTTGAGGAATTTCGAAACATCAAAGCATTTATAAAAATGACTATGAAAATCTAAAGGAATTCATAGTTGTGCTTTTGGTTATTAGAAGTCCCAGGTCTTTCATTCAAAGTTGGGCCATGATCCCATTAACCTCGCAAGAGTTCGGACGGAAAGGATCAAAGGAAAACCTGATTTGGGCTTCTGTTTTGAATTTTTTATTTCATTTAAAATTACTTTTTTTTTTAGTTTTAATAGAGAAAATAATTTAGTGGAGACGAGGTTCAATCGTGAAAGATCTGGCGAATCTCGCTGGAGCTGGGAGCGCGGAGATATGGGTGGGGTAGAACTGGACTCGCCGGAGGCTGGGAACCATGGTGGCTGGAGCGTTGTTGGCTGCGACGGCGAGGGATCGCACGAGGAAGGACATATTAGGGGATGTTTGGTTGGAGGATTTAAATCATGATTCATTGTTTGTTACAGTATTTTCTCTCACAAAAAATACACGTAAATCGTAAATGATTTTAATTACATGATTTTAATCCATGAACCAAACGTCTCCTTAATGTTCTTTTTATTTTTTTTTCTTTTTAACTGTGCCAAGGCAAGATTTAGTGTGAACGAGACCATAAGAATCTCTGTCAGATTTTATATTGACCTTTAAATTGTACTCTACCGGTAGGAAAAAACAACTCATACTACCATAGACATGCCCTATTTTGTTTGATGTTTGTGGCATTCTCTTTTTTATGGAACTTATTACTATTTCGTAGGACTTTGAGGCTCCATTCATTTTATCGATTTGAGTTTAGAATTTGAGTTTTGTTATAGTAAAAAACTCTCAGAAATAGTCACTTCTAACTTTTTTACTACAGTAAAAAGCTCTCACATAAAATCATATCTCAACTTAAATTAAAAACTCAAATCAGCGAATTAAACGGACCCTTAAACTTTCTATTGTTTTGTTCTACCAAATTCAACGTAATTGTGTTTGTGGCTTATTTTAGGCTTATTTTAAAGTGCAGCCGTGTGTGGAAACTTTCTAGCGTTTATTAATTACGCTACCAAAGAATACAAATTACGCTACTACTTTATTTATGTAAACACAATACAATAATATAATACATCTTATATAATACACAATACAAGCTATGAAATATGGACATAGTATATAATAAAGTAGTAGTAGGACCATGACTTTGTTCCATACAAATTTATAAGGAGTGGGTCAACCTTGTCCCACTTTTTGAAACAAAGGAAAAATATGCTTGGTTAGTTCTTTTGAATTACTTGTTTCGAAAGATATATATATTCCAAGGATAGTGATATTGAAATTCTCTTTAATTCATTTTTTTACATCGCTTTCTTTCCATTTTAGGCCTCTTAATATTAAAATATATAGGGAGAAAGAGGGAAATAGGTCAAGACTTGAGATGAATTAAAATTAATAGGCCAATAATTTACATAAGTTAATAAATATGCCAAATTACTGTTTGCGTTCATAACTTGTCTGGTTATGAACCATAACTTGACAAGTTATTGTCCATAATTCACGATTTTTATCCATAACTTGTCTGGCTATAAATATAACTTGACAAGTTTGTCCATAACTTATCTGGTTATGAACCATAACTTGACAAGTTATGGCCTATTAATTTCTATAACTAAAAATTGGTCTATATACTTTCTTAAGCATTTCATATTGGCCTATTTCCTACTATTTCCGAAATATATATTATTATTGGCCCATCCCTTTAGAGCTCAAACTTTTAGATGGATTGGTAAACTAATATGGTATCAAAATGGGAGGTCTTGTTGCAATTGTTTTTTCCCTATTTAAATTGTTATCACGTATTGAGTGTTTAATATAATTCAAGTTTGTTATCAAATATTTACGTATTATCATGTGCTGAGTTTTTAATATAATTTAGGTTTGTTATCAAATATTCAAGTGTTCAGCTTTCTAATTAATTTACTCATACGATTGCCCAATATTGTTCAGTCCACACGTGATGAGAAATGTTCAAATACAAAGAGTTATTTAGAAGAATATCTACTTAAAGCACTCACAATCTAAAAATGTCTACGTATTCATTTATTTACAAAATTCCAAAATTTTTGAACTTCTTCCTCTTGGAATAAACAAATTCATTTTTTAACTCGAGTTAAAAATTTGAACTAAGAAAATATAAACAGCACCGTAATGATTACCCCTCAAAGAATTGTAATTCAACGAGTCCCACGATCAATTCCACGTTAAACCTATTTTTTACCCACATGTGTATGCAAATTTGGATTTGCATCATAGTAGACTTCTTTCTGCGAGATTTTTTTTTTTTTTCTCTTTTCAACAACCATTCAAACACTACTACAGCGTTATACAAATAGCCAGAGAAGAGCCTTTTTATTATTATCATTTCTTAGCACCATAAAACACACCTCCATTCACATCACATTCATAAAAGACAAGAGTAAAGTCCCAACTTAAAACAACAAAGCAACAAAAAAAATAATAATAAGAAGAGAAGATTGCAGCTGAACCTCAATAATAGACCTTACACAAGCACTAGTATTGTCTTCCCCTTTTTCTTCCTCCATTCGATTCCGATCTATTCGATTCCAATCTTCTTCCTCCATTCCGCGACAAATTCATAGACCTTCTTCTCATCAGCAAGAGACTTGGAGACACTCTCCTTCTCATTGCACCTCTTGGCCCACGCTATGAGCTTGGGGCACTCGGCCTTGATGCTGAAGTTGCCGAATGTCTCGTATGCGTGGAACCAGCATGAGAATCCAATAAGCGCGATGTCCACAAACCCGAAGCTGTCTCCCCCAAAGTACGGCTTGTTTCCAAGCTCTGTCTCCAACAGCTTCAAGATATTGAGGAATTCCTTCTTGGCCGCCTCTTTCTCTTCTCCCTTCGTTGTCCAAACCTTCCCCGCTGCGTCGTACACCTGCGCTAGCTCAACGTATTTGATGCATTAGCCTAACTGTTGTTTGTAAGTAAGAAGTGATTAATAAGTTCTTTAAAAAAAAAAAAAAATTGTTCATTTTTACTTGGGCCAAGTATCAGTATAATACAACGCTTTTGGGAAAACTTGCTCTCAATATTTTACTTGGAAAGAACATTCTATTTTCAAGAGTCTTTATGAATATACTTTTGACAGTTTGAAAAAGAAGAATGTAAGCACACCACCATAACATTTAAAAACAAAAACAAAAAAGTTTTGAGTGGTATTGTTCAAAAGACAAATATGTATAAATCCTAAATACACAAAAAAAAAAAAAAAAAAAAAAAAAAAAAAAAAAAAAAAAAAAACATAGAAGCTATTTAAAAGAAAAAAAAAAGAACAGAATTGGAGTACAAATCAATAAACTCTGTTCGTAGTGAGTCAACACTCCCATGTCAGAAAACAGATTCAAAAGTCAAAAGAATACTATGGAAGTAATCCCAACAAAAATTCCCTCTTTACAAGAGATCAAAACGAAATGAAAATAATGGCGATCCAAAAAGCTAGAACGGAGGCTTGGTTATATTGATGTTATCCCTTAAGTTGACCCTGAAATGAAAATATATTGAAAAACAATAATAAATACCTTCTTATCAATGAAATCAGCCCAGAATCTGGCTTGGGCTCTCTGGTAAGGATCTGAAGGAAGCAATGGAGCTTTGTCATTCCAAACCTCATCAATGTACTGAACAATTGTTAGAGATTCAGAAATGGGTTTTCCGTTGTGAATAAGAACTGGGATTTTCTTGTGAATCGGATTCATCTGAAGAAGAAGTGGGCTTTTGTTGCTCAGATTCTCTTCTTTGTACTCGTACTTGATACCCTTTTCGGCCAAGGCTACTCTGACCCTCATGCCGAACATGCTGGGCCAGAAATCGAGAAGAATCACCTCGTTTGCCATTGAGAACTTCTGTCGAATACCTCGTGTGTAAGTGAATGAAACAAGAATGCGTAAAAGTTATGGAGAGAAAGGATGATTATCATGTTCTATTTATAGGTAATGGACAATTATAATCAATGTGTTCGGTGATTTTTGCAGAGTTTTCGTGGAATTTCTTTCATTTGGTCGGACAGTGATGTCATTGCAGACGTTTTGATTCTCCATTTTTTTTAAGGGGGAAAGGTGAAGAAAGTACATCTGGAGTTGTTAGTGCTAAGTGTAAATTAGAGAAATTGAATGGGTCCATTTTGGAAATTGAAGAAGTTTGTGTTTGTGGCTTATCTTTGAATATAAACTATCTTTGCAAACTTTCTAATTTAATTTTAAGTACGCATATTTTTTCGGGTGATCTAGCAATTAAAATTGAGTCCCGTCTCATGATATATTTTATACAATACCACATAATTTTTCTTATAAATACAATGAAAGTGGGTATCACAAATAAACTCGGACTTAATTTTTATTCTTTTTTTACGAGAAACTTTTATGATTTGATTGAAGAATTTTTCTGTATAATTTATGAGTAGAAGTAATTTTATGTTACATTATATAAATTTTTAATGTGCATGAGTATTGGATTAGAAATTAATTAAACAATTAACAATTTCTATTAGTCGGATAAAATAACACTTTCTGCCATAAAAGTTTTCTTTATAAAGCAATTAATAATGTGAAGCAAAAATGAAATTGGATAGGTCTCTTGATTTTTAATTTGGTTAAAGAATCTTGAAATACTTTCTCATAAACTACTAGATCTGACTAACTTCGAAAATAGATTGGCAATCGATTCTAATTTTTAATTAATGTAATTTTATACCTACCAATTAAGAATACTCCAATTTATTTTATATATAATTTACTCTCTTTTGTGGTAAGACTTTGCTTCATAACCTTTATTAGTCTATGTCACTTTGTCATTGATGACGTTTAGCTTCTATCTCTCTTTCTCAAGTCAAAACTGAGAAGGAAGAAAAAAGTTCTGAAAGTGTTGGTGCTAAATTTAGGGTATTTGTTGTGTATTGGGAACATTAAGAAAATTGAATTAGGTTGTTATTTGGTCTATGGCAGGGCTGTACTTTTTCCCTACCTAAAAAATAATTGTAATAGATTGAAGGCTTGTTCTTTTGGAGTTTAACTTAAATATAATTCTTGAGTTGAATTTAAATTATAACTTGAGTTGAACTTGTAACTTGAATTTGTGTTTGGTTGTGTACATTTGAGTTATGGTTTGAGATAATAATCTTTTTGAGTTTGTATTTGAGTGAATCAAAACATGAATTGTATTTAGATAGTATTTTAATAAAAACTCAACGCTGATAAAAATTTTTAATAGGGTATATGGGTCGGATTTTATTCGTCTTTTCGTTGTCAACATATAGAAAAAAAAATCATCTGAATAAGAATTAAAACGAAAATGTTATAGCATTTTTAAGAATAGAAAAAAATATTGTTCATTAATTTGAGTTCGAGTTTCTGAACTCGAGTTGAAGGGAAAACATGAACTCAAATTTTAGTCCTAAACTCGAGTTTGAACTCGAGTTTAAACTTAAAAGAACATGAACTCGAATAAAGTTATAACTCAAATTTGTACGATGCATGTACTGAGACAATTTGTTTACCGCAAAAGCAATTTCTGGCCGAGTAAGAGACAAGTACTGTAGGCTACCCACAATGGCTCTGTATTCAGTTGGGTCCATAAGGACGGAGCCAGAGTGTAGTGTAAGTGTTGGACTGGTTGGAAGGGGGGTGAAAACTGATTTGTTATCCATCATGTTGGTACGAACAAGAAGATCTAGGATGTACCGGCGTTGAGAAAGAAGGATCCCCCATGTTCATGCGGAATGACTTCCACACCAAGGAAATAAGCAAGGGCCAAGATCCTTAATGGAGAATCGTTGAGCAAGAGAGCTAACAACCCGGTTGACCATATCACAGCACGTTTGACAACTCTAAAAAGGTTAATCCAGTCTAATCTCAAAACTGAAGAGATTGAGAAAATGCTAGACTTATCCAAAATTGGACAAAGGACTTGCACAAAAAATAAAAATAAAAAAAGTACTATACAACATTTTTATAAAACTAAATTAAGTAAATAACATTTTTAAAACACTAAATTAAATTAAGTAAATAACATTTTTATGACACTAAATTAAATAAATAATATGTTTTAAAACATTTAAAGTAAATAGTAGTAAAAAAGATATTTTATCCCGTAAATTTTGTGGATAGCTAGAATTTTGTGGAAGCAAACTAAAAAACAAGAGAAAGTCCTACTAAAACGAGTGGGCGTAAATCTTCTTTAAATTTCCAAATACGACACACAACTTCTCTTATTTACATTTAGCATTGACCAAATCCAGTACTTTCTTATGATTTATTCCCCTTTATGGAGAATCTAAGCGTGAGCAATGACATCATCACCGTCAAACCTAGGAAAAAAAAACACTTAAACACCTACAAATAGAACAAGACAATGGTCCTCAATCTCTCACTCCATATCTGCTATCCATTCCTGCGTTTCTATACTTGACGACCAGGTGTTCGACAAAAGATTGCAAGGATGAACGAGGTGATTCTTCTCGATTTCTGGGCCAGCATGTTCGGAATGAGAGTCAGAATAGCCCTGGCCGAAAAGGGTATCAAGTATGAGTACAAAGAAGAGGATCTGAGAAACAAGAGTCCTCTTCTTCTTCAGATGAATCCAATTCACAAGAAAATTCCAGTTCTCATTCACAATGGAAAACCCATTTCTGAATCTCTCATAATTGTTCAGTACGTTGATGAGGTTTGGAATGAAAAGGCTCCATTGCTTCCTTCTGATCCTTATCAGAGAGCCCAAGCTAGGTTCTGGGCTGATTTCATTGACAAGAAGGTACTCACTTATTCTAGTTCATTTTTTTTTTCCAATATTTTGATTTCAAGATTAATTAGTAATTAGAAATACTCTCAATATAATAAGACCCAATTCAAGCATTTTTTATTCTTTTATTTGAGCTTCATGATCTATTGCAATAAATTGTTCCTAATTTTGTTTTATTGGTCGAGTATCGGCAGTGGGTTTTTGTCCTTTTTGATTGGTGATTTGGTCTTTTCAATAGATTTGGATTCAGCGAAAAAAAAAAAGAGAAGAAGAAAAGAAAAGCGTTAAACACTAATTTTTGTGTTTTCAAGATCACCATTGAATGAGTTTTTCGAAAAGAAAAAAGAATTATTGATTAGTATAGCAAGACAAAAGCTTGCTTTTTTTTTTGTTTTTGTTTTTGTTTTTTTGTATTCCTCTGTTTTTGGACTTTTCTTTAACAAGGTATTTTGTTGGGATTACTTACATTTGATTGTACTTTTGACTTTTGGATCGAGTTTTCTATTACGGAACATTGTTATTTCTTTAGTTTGGGACTGTTGGAGTCATGACTATCAGAATTGGTTGATTTGTAGTCTAATTCTCTTTATCTTTTGCAAAGTTCAATTTTTAAATAGCTTTTATGTTTTTTTTTTTTTGATGTATTTTGGATTTATGCATATTTGTGTTTTAACAATACCAGTAAAAACTTTTTTGTTTTTTTTAAATGTTATGGTGGTGTGCTTACATTCATCCTTTTCAAACCGTGAAAAGTATTTTCATAAAGACTCTTGAAAATAGAATGTTCTTTCCAAGTAAAATATTGAGAGCAAGTTTTCCCAAAAGCTTTGTATTATTATACTGATACTTGGCCCAAGTAAAAATGAGCAACTTTTTTTTTTTTTTTTGGTTTAAGAACTTAATAATCACTTGTTATTTACAAACAACAGTTAGGCTAATGCATCAAATACGTTGAGCTAGCGCAGGTGTACGACGCAGCGGGGAAGGTTTGGACAGCGAAGGGAGAAGAGAAAGAGGCGGCGAAGAAGGAATTCATCGACATCTTGAAGCTGTTGGAGACAGAGCTTGGAGATAAGCCGTACTTCGGGGGAGACAGCTTTGGGTTTCTGGACATTGCGCTTGTGGGATTCTACCCCTGGTTCTACGCGCTTGAGACATTCGGCAACTTCAGCGTTGAGGCAGAATGCCCCAAGCTCATAGAATGGGCCAAGAGTTGCAAGGAGAAGGAGAGTGTCTCCAAGTCTCTTGCTGATGAGAAGAAGCTCTATGAATTTGCTGCGGAAAAGAGGAAGACGATGGGAATCGAATAGAGGAAGAAAAAGGGGAAGACAATACTAGTGCTTGTGTAAGGTCTATTATTGAGGTTCAGTTGCAATCTTTTTTTGTTTTTTTTGTTTTTTTGTTTTTTACTTTTGTTGCTTTGTTGTTTTAAGTTGGGACTTTACTGTCTTTTTATGAATGTCATGTGAATGGAGGTATGTTTTATGGTGCTAAGAAATGATAATAATAAAAAGGCTCTTCTTTGGCTATTTGTATAAAGCTATAGTAGTGTTTGAATGGTTGTTGAAAAGAGAGAAAAAAAAAAAAAATTTCTCGCAGAAAGAAGTCTACTATGATTTCAAATCCAAATTTGCATACACAGGTGGGTAAAAAATAGGTTTAACGTGGAATTTATCGTGGGACTCGTTGAATTACAATTCTTTGAGGGGTAATTGTTTATATTTTCTTGGTTCGAATTTTTAACTCGAATTAAAAAATAAATTTACATGAAAGAGCACAGTAGTTGAATTTTAATTTTTATAAAAAAAAACACTGTAGTGAACATATAAGTTATGGTTTGAAAAAAAGAAACAAACGGGGCTAGAATGGAATATGAAAATCAACTAGAAACTATGGCAGTTGACGCATAGTTGATAGTTCATAGCAAGAAACTGAAGATATTACTTGTGCATTTTTTACCTACACATGAAATGTACGGCTAATAAAAAATTGGGGAAGTGGAATTTTTCTTTCTCAATCTACTGCTAATGACTTAATGGCCTTCCCAACCTAGGTAAGGCAATAAGAAAGAAAGAAGGAATTATAACCTAGTAAGTAAATTGGAGAAGAATAAAAGGACTTTCTCCTGTGTTTGGTATAGATTCTCTCTTAATCTGTACATATTTGGAGAGAGATGTTAGTCAACTCCTCATTTGTATCCCGC
The DNA here is from genome assembly GCF_000414095.1 of Morus notabilis. Classification (NCBI taxonomy): domain Eukaryota; kingdom Viridiplantae; phylum Streptophyta; class Magnoliopsida; order Rosales; family Moraceae; genus Morus; species Morus notabilis. The sequence goes on along the minus strand of NW_010363904.1, from coordinate 81,012 downwards.
TATTACCTTACTATACTTTGTATCCATAATCATAAACATTGGTGGAGCCCTTCCACTTCAATGGGGTGTACACTAATTTCTTTTAGCAAGTAATAATACGAAAAATATGAAAAGTATATCATGGTATTTCTTTAAGAGCTAAATAAATACATGTATAAAAAACTCATGAGACATATTACGATAGTTTTTGACACTTTATACATATACTAAAAGAGATGACGGGATTCACTGTTCATGCTACAGTGCAATGAACAGTGTCTTTCCCGTTTTAGCCTTACTTTTTTCTTCTAATGAAATTTTAATTACTGTTATGTCCTGTTTGTAAAATTACGATATTGCCCTTCATTTTAGATTCCCGTGCGTTTATTTGTTTTGACCGTTTTGGTCATTTACTGATGCTTTTGTTTATTTCATTTGTTTTTCTTTCATTTGCTTTCTTTCACTTCTTTCTATAGCCGTCTCTCTCTCTCTCTCCTTCATTTGTTTCCTTCCGTAATGTTCTACATTTTGTCTTCTTCGAGATTCAGCCTGTTTTTTTCCCCCTCTTTTTCGTTTGTTAATATCGGCCATTTTTTCATTATTTCTTTCTGTTGTCATTTATGTTTTTCATTGCTTTGCTCCTGCAATCTTCAAAACTTTTTTTTAATGAGATTGGGGTTTTTTTTTTCTTTTTTCCCCCTTTCTTCCGTTTGTTTTCTTCTGCAACCTTTTAGATCTGTTTTTCTTTTTGCGTATTTAGATCGAATAGGGTTACCTTTTTTTTTTGATTCGTTTGTTTCTATGATTTTCTAGATCTATGTTTATCTTTCTTTGTTTCTGGATCTACTTTTTTTCCTTTCATTTTTTTCCTTCTGCAACCTTTTAGATTTGTCTATTTTTCTAAATATTTGGCCAGATTTCTTCGTTTCTCATAGTTCTTTTTTTTGCAAATTTTTAGATTTTTTCCCCTTCACCAGATCTAGATCTGCTTTTATTCTTGCGTACCTAGATTGAACATGATTATTTTTTTTTTGGGTTCGTTCGTTTCTATGATCTTCTAGATCTATGTTTATCTTTCTTTGTTTCTGGATCTATATTTTTCTATTTTTTTTCCCTTTTGCAACCTTTTAGATCTGTCTATTTTTCTAAGTTTTTCGTCAAATTTCTTCGTTTCTCAAATTTTTTCTTTATGCAACCTTCTAGATCTTTTTTTCCCTTCGCAAGATTTATTCGTTTTTCATCTTTTTTTTTTTGTATATATATATATTTCTCAATGTTTTATATATATATTTTTTCCTTTGGTTGTATATGCATGGTACTTTTTTGTTCCATTACATTATTTGTTACCTTCGTACTTCATTTCATTTAATTTTTTTGTTTTGATTCCATGGGTTCGTTCATGTTTTTCAGATTTATGTTTTTATTAATTTTTTTTTAGGATATTGGGTCATTTATTTTAGATTTATGTTCATTTTTTATGTTGTTCTGTTTTCCTTTTTTATTTGTTATTCGACTATTATATTAGTGAGGGAAAATTTTTTTTTTTCGTAATTTCATATTTTCTTATTCATATTATTTTTTTTTGTTTCTATTTTTATATACTATATCTTGATTTATTAATATTAACTTGAACAAATGTCTAATATTTGTCGTGATTTAGATGTAATAATATTTATACTAATCTTCTCATCTGCCACGTGTATTTTAAATTTTTTCGTTTTGTATAATATCTAACCAAAAAATAACTGCCTATTATTTATTGGTTATATCTTGCGGTGCTCTTCATGCAGTGTGACGGCTGTTGCTAATGAATCATTACTTTTATTGGTTTCTGTTTGCAGGGATTTGTATCCGAGATTAAGCAAGACACTGGTAACTTTCTCTATAGATATTGTACGTTACCTTTTTACTCTTTCTTTGTCTACGTTTTTCAGCTAATATTATCTACCACGCTCTATTCTCTCTGCTTCTTCAGCCTTTAAAGAAAATAATAATACTACCCATTTCTTACTAATCTTATCACCTTCTTTAAATTTCTTTGTTTTATCCCTGCTGCTCAGTAATTTTCGTTGCTTTCTTTGATCTATCGTTTTGCCTGTGGTCCGTTCAATCAGGTAATCATTTTTTCAATTTAATTTGGTTGATTTGTTCTAGAATATTAATTTATAGTGTTATGTTTCGTCGTTATATGAGATGTTTTATACTGCACTTTACTTTTTCCCTTCTCTATTCTACTCTCAGTCACTTATTTCTGTTCTAATTTGATTAACTGATATTTTATATTCACAAAATTTCCTAAATCTTATTAAGATATAACGTTTATCTTTATCAAAAATCCATTTTTTGATATCAAAATATTTTATTCTCTCCTAGTTATGATGATGTTATATTTCATTTGTTGTTAATATGTGCCGGGTAAATGTTACTACAAATATGGCTATCATTGATGTTGCCCTTATTATTTTGGACTTATGCCGATATATTTTAATTTGTCTTTTGTTTTAGTTTTATTATAGATTTGTATTTATAAAATCTGATTTTGTCTATGATACTATTTTGTACATATCCGTTTGTTTCCTCTGTTGTTCACTCTTTTTTTTCTTCATTGTATTTTTGATAATTTACTGTTATTCTTAATTTATTAACTGAGATTTGATATTTACACAGTGTTTTAAAGTTTGTTACAACCAAATGCCTTTATTTATCAAAAATTCGGTTTTTTATATTCAAACATTTTATTCTTTTCAGGTTATGATGATGTTATATGGCATTTGTTATTAACATGTGCTGAATAATTGTTATTACAGATATGGCTATCATTGATGTTGCCCTTATTATTTCAGAGTTATGCCAATATATGTTATTTTCATAAACTCTTTAATAATGTGGTTGGTAGCCATGTATATTGCTGGATTTTATTCAATTACTTATGGTACATAGTATTGACAACAAATGGATTTTGTTTCAATTACTTATTACTAATCTAAGATATACTGTTCTGTCTTACCTATGGCATAAAGTCCTTGATAATATAGCTGGTAGTCATGTATATTGCCATATTTTGTTTCAATTACTCATGGTATATATTCTCTCCAACGATTGAATATAACCTGAACTAAATGTATATACAATTTTCTTACCTATGGCATAAATGTTGGGAATAGTGTCCTAGAAGCATGAGATGTAAAAGGATATTTATTATTTATTTAATAAAAGAGTTTATTCATCATTTTATGTGCATATATTTATGAATATCAAATAAAATTCCTTGATTATTTATGTAACCTTAAACATGGTATATAAGTGTTGTATACGAGAGGATAATGTTTAAGGATATAATCAAAAGTAATTGTTCATAATGAATTTAATTAAAGTTCGGAATCTTTAATTAAAACATTATTAATACATGTCATTCCCATTTAGAATGGAACGGTGTTATCCGCACTGTTAATATGGCGAGATATTGAATGAGTGTATTTCGCATAATGAGATTATGTGGAACATGGACGCAGACACAATATGAATTTCTAATAATTTCCGTTAAGCATAGAAATTCTAATTGAGTCTACCGATGGTCATATATAGGATGATCTTAATCCTGAGTTCTTAACAAACTCCTATTTATGGATTTATGTCTTTTGATTTACTCGGTATGGATTCCGAGACCCTGAATCCTATTCCTTGTATTTTGGAGACATAATGAAATAGGTAGCTGGGAATGTTATTATACGAGATGGAATCCATTCCTTCTTGAGAAAGAAGCAGATAAATAATTCTCTTGAGTGTTGATTCGGTACTTGGATTAGTAAGAGCGCTCTGGTTCATGAATGTGTTTTATGAATCACTATCCATTAGAGAATCAATGGTACTCAAGGATAAAAATGTAATTAGAGAGGTTAACGGATTCTACCTGACTCTAATTATGAATTATTTATGGAGGATTAATCTATATGTAATGACTATATCAAATGGACACTTCACAGTTTAGAAGTAATTAATGTCTATAATTTCGAGAGTGCAATTCCAAGTTTATAGTGGAGTAACGATTAGAATTAATAGAATTAATTAATTAATTAAA